>NC_051164.1:101937539-102077538 GCF_013339745.2 Dermacentor silvarum | reverse complement strand
CCCACGTAACATGCGCCAAAATATAAAAATATGCGAGTGCCACGTAGCTAGACAAAACCAAAGCAATGTTGGCCGTCGCTATGAGCAAATCAGTCAGACTATTTTTTTGTATTTGGTCTAATTACGTAATTAAATAAAATTGTAGGCCTTCATGACAAACTAAACTTTATTGTGTATTGAAAAATCAAAGTTTTTTTCAAAAAACAATAACGTTTTTCATCCATCATGAAAAATTCGCGACCCATCTTTCTACATAAAAGTTTTTTCCAAGCCTGAGAGGAGCCCGCAGAAGCAGGCGAAAAATGTCGCAATTTTTCATGTTTTACGGAATTTATTTAACGCTTGCAAGAATCTCTCACTTCTCGCCCAACTTACGTATGTCGAGGACAAACGAGGCGCCGTCAGTGTGGACGACGTCCACGAACTCGGCGTCTGTAGGATCAAGACGGACTTCCTTCGGCATCTTCTGGAAGTACGGCTCGGCTGGGTCCATACCTGAAGTCAAACACGGTGAAACATGGATACGATGTAGGCAAGTAGTCGGAAGCGAGCTATTATTGTCGTAGATGGCCAACCAACTAGCCAGCCCACCAATATCTCCCCAGGAATCCAGCTGCGTGAATTAGAAATAACAAACGCGGATACAGTGTGAGAGTATAGTCGACACTTATGTGCTGGAACATACTCAGCCTGGAAGATCGGTCAAGAATCGGGTAGCACAAACATAAAGAATTTTAGGCTGTATTCAATAAAAAGGAAATGAGATATAATCTGAGTATAAATGATTTCATTCGAAGAGAAAGAGCGTTTTTGAAATTTTGATATAACCTAAATTAAGTTAAGACAGAAACGCACGAGCAAATCCTGCTGAATACAGCCCACAAAATAAAAAAAAGGGGGGGGGGGAGAGGGGGTAGGAGATAGTATTGAAACCACACGGAACCTTATATAAAGTCCTCATTAGCTGAGGAAACGTTCGCATTGCGTCACTGCAAGGCCTCGCGGATAAATATTTTAGTTGAGATGAGGAGGGAGAAGTGGAGCTTCACAGACCACGCAGCATGGAGTGCAAATCACCTGTGGTACATTAGACAGAGCTTGAATACTTCTGCACGCTTAGAAGCATTCAAGCTCTTAGACTGGGAAGGCTTAGGAGTGAGAATCAACGGCGAATATCTCAGCAACCTTCGGTTTGCAGATGACATTGTCTTATTCAGCAACAATGGGGACGAATTACAGCACATGATTGAGGACCTTAACCGAGAAAATGTAAAAGTAGGGTTGAAGATTAATATTCAGAAGACGAAGATAATGTTCATTAGCATGTCAAGAGAACAAGAATTCAGGATCACCATTCAGCCTTGAGAGTCTGCACAGGGGTACGTTTATCTAGGTCAATTACTCACAGGGGACCCTGATCATGAGAAGGAAATTCACAGAAGAATAAAAATGGGTTGGAGTGCATACGGCAGGCATTGCCAAATCATGAGTGGGAGCTTACCACTGTTGTTGAAAAGGAAAGTGTACAACCATTGGATTATACCGGTGCTATCATCATCATCATCATCATGAGCCTATATTTTATGTCCACTGCAGGACGAAGGCCTCTCCCTGCGATCTCCAATTACCCCTGCCTTGCGCTAGCGTATTCCAACTTGCGCCTACAAATTTCCTAACTTCATCACCCCATCTGGTTTTCTGCCGACCTCGACTGCGTTTCCCTTCTCTTGGTATCCATTCTGTAACCCTGATGGTCCATCGGTTATCCATCCTACGTATTACATGGCCTGCCCAGCTCCATTTCTTCCGCTTAACGTCAACTAGAATATCGTCTATCCCCGTTTGTTCTATGATCCACACCACTCTCTTCCGGTCTTTTAACGTTAGTCCTAAGATTTTTCATTCCATTGCTCTTTGTGCGGTCCTTCACTTGTTCTCGAGCTTCTTTGTTAACCTCCAAGTTTCTGCCCCATATGTTAGCACCGGTAGAATGCAATGATTGTACACTTTTCTTTTCAACGACAGTGGTAAGCTCCCAGTCAGGATTTGGCAATGCCTTCCGTATGCACTCCAGCCCAGTTTTCTTCTTCTGTGAATTTCTTTCTCATGATAAGGGTCCCCTGTGAGTAATTGACCTAGGTAAACGTACTCCTTTACAGACTCTAGGTGCTAACATATGAGGCAGATACTTGGAGGTTAACAAAGAAGCTCGAGAATAAGTGAAGGACCGCACAAAGAGCGATGGAACGAAAAATGTTAGGTGTAACGTTAAGAGACAGGAAGAGAGTGGTGTGGATTAGAGAGCAAACGGGAATAGCCGATATTCTAGTTGACATTAAGAGGAAAAAATGGAGCTGGGCAGGCCATGTAATGCGTAGGATGGATAACCGGTGGACTATAGTTACAGAATGGATACCAAGAGAAGCAAAGGGCAGTCGAGGGCGGCAGAAAACTAGGTGGGATGATGAAGTTAGGAAATTTGCAGGCGCAAGTTGGAATTAGCTAGCGCAAGACAGTGGTAATTGGAGATCACAGAGAGAGGCCTTCATCCTGCAGTGGACATAAATATAGGCTGCTCTTGCTGCTGCTGCTGATTATTATATTCGACAAATGGAATGCGTTCCAAGAGAAAAGAAATGCAGTCGACGGCACCAGAGAAGAACGTGAAATGATACGATTAGGATATTTTGCTGGCATCTGACTGAGGCATACGAAGCAAGAAAGGGGTAATTGGAAATTGATGGGAGAATTCTTTGTCCTGGCAGTGCACTAAAATAGCACCATTTAAGTTGTATCTGGGCTTGCTTTCAGAAAAATTATCTGCTCGCTGGCGCTATAGGTGGTCCTGATGGCTTTCGCGTACTGCAATCGGGCGTACTGACTTCACTGAAGTCTGAGATTTAGCGGTTGGGCTTTGTTTTCGCGTTGGTTTCGTCGCCTCGAAGCTATTGATTTCTTGAAGAGGATCGAGGCACAAGCAAAAGAAATGATTTCTTGCCTGTGATTCGTCCGAGGCCAGGTATTCGTTCACCGGTATAGCCGGCAACGTGGGAACCCAGGCTGTGGCCGAGTATGTGGAACGATTCCGGTTTTGCGCCGAAGATGGCCTGTATACGATAGAACCATTGCGGCTTACGTAAAAAACGTTTTGCTGCTATAGTTGCAAAAGGTACATTGCGTTGGGCTATCCGAATGCACTGACATAGTGAATCAACGAATTAACACGATCTTGTTGTGTTCCTAAAGAAAAAATCTTTTTAATGCTGTAGTCGTAAATGATCAGAACGTTTGATATGGGCAGGCACGAAAGTGCGCAAATAACAATTTACGGGGTCCTGAGTTTCTTAGTCTAAAGAAAATGAAAAAAAAAAGGAAACTTAAGAAAGTTTTACCAGGAATTCGTAGTCTGTATCTTTGCAGATGCACTCTTCGGGGAGACCCACGTAAATTAAAATGAAAACTGCCCTGAATGAACAGGTTTAGTTAAATCTCGCTATTTAAGTTTTTATTTGGTGAGTTTAGGTCATACGCTCACATTTAGTTTAAGCTAATGATTATCGCGAGAAATCCTACATGACTGACTAATCCTATTGAGTGGAACGCGATATATTGAAATGGGCCAACCACTGTTCCGCATCATAGGGAGATCATCATCATGGAGTACTCATCACTGAGGCTTTATCGTAGAGACAACGCGAAGCCCGCTTTTGCATATGAGGCATTCATTACGCTCGAAAAGCCCATCCGCTTTGGCAGGAGAATGACGCGGCCCTTTTTAAGTTTGTCCGATAGAAATTACACGTTTGCTCGTCACAGTTGCCAAGATAACTTTGTAGTTCTGTTCAATATCTTCACAGGAATGGCTGCGCAGGCGTTGGGGCAAGGAGTACCTCGGCTACTTCATCCATCTATGATATGCAGCCAAAATTTAAAGGAATAAATGATGATGGTGGCGGTTGTGTTGCTACAGATGAATTAATGTTGTTAAGAGGAAGCTTTAGCTCGGTACCAACTCCTATTTCCGCCTTCAAATAAATGTAAAAAGAAAAACATGCTTTCATGATGCAACCGATTACCGATTAAAACGTAAGTTATTTAATTTGAATGAGAATGTTAGACTACTGATGAAACAGAATTTTGATTTAAGCACTGAGAGTTTTACAAAAATTGCCAAAAATTTGATTGTTAGCAAAATAGGAGCGCGATGTTTACAAATCTGTAACTGAACACCAAAATTAGATATCGCGGTTTTGTTAACTGTATCTGTCAGGTTGGCTAAAGCAGACAGCTCACATGAAATTGTAACAATGTTTAAGAAGGTTCGAAAAAGTGTTACGAAAGAAATTGTGGTATCCTTCAAAGGGGTGTATAATACGTGAATATTGGTTCATTTAATTGTAATATTCGGTGCAGTTTACTGAACTATGGTATCGTTTTTCATTACTGAGTTAGAAAGTTGTAAACTTCATGCTTGAGTGCTTTCATTTTGCAATTTTGCACGATTTTCGCAAATACATTCATGGCCTAAGTAGAAAATCCGGTTTCGACCGCCTCTAGATGAACTTCTTTTAAATGCAACAAATCTAATCAAAATCGCTGCAGTGGTTGCCAAGAAAAACGATTTATCTCCCGTGGTATTCAGATACTAAGCACCCGTGCTAGAAAATTATATAATCCGAATAACTTCCCTGCAGACACAGAGGCGTTCCGCCAGTGTTTCACTCCGTACCTGAAGTTTCTTAATGAACACGGCAATTTCGGCTCCCACCAGTCTCGTGTTGGCTGTAGCCTGCGTATATGGAAGGCCATTGCCTCCTCGCCAATCAACGATGATGACGTTGTAGTCTCCGACCAATAGGAAAGCTGTTTTCATGTCCTTTAGTGAAAAACAAAAACAAAGAAGGAAGTCAAATTGTCATAACTGCATGTAGCCCGATCCCATGCATCAAATAGCGAATACATGCCGCTATTTACGAAGCAACTATGTGGTGGGGCTGGCATGGATAACTACCATCAGCACCGGCATTCCAGTGCTCCAAAAATAAATGTGCCCGGCGAAGAAAGCAGACACATTTACACTTGCTAATTTATTTATATTTCTCTGGCTGAAACTCTAGACATGAGCAATTGGAACCCACAGTGACCACTATTTTTAAATAGACGTTAAACTGCCTTCAAAATGTCCCAAATATATTTAAACGCGAACGACAACAGCATAACATTTCCCGAGCAATTACATTATATTCACCTAGCCGGCACATAAGTCGTACAGATATACCCATTTTTTGAGGCTGATGATGTTTGCTTCTCCAAGCGCTTGCGAAATTCGAATCCTGGCTGCTGTCAAATTTCAACTGTAAAATTGTAAAAGAACTTAAAAGCGGCTGTTCGTAGCTATTGGATTCTGCTTCATTTTATAGAATCGGTTTAGATCCCCTGGTATTCTTTCACTTGCTGCGAAGCCTCCAGTGTGGTGAGCGGAGTTCGGTGGAGCAGCTAGTTCAAAACTATTTGTCCGACCGACCGACCGACCATATTTAAATAGGCCGCTAAAGAGGAACACAATTCCCGCAGAACTCACCGTGACGACATGGATTTGACAATATCTATTTGGGTGTACTCAGTTGGTGAACGGTACTACACTGTATTCTAATAGAGCTAAATAATCGTTCTTGGGAGTTTCATGAACTTTTCTTGTGTCAAAACGACCAAAGTACGAGAAGATGAATTGAAATTTGTGACGTCACACTTATGTACCGGCGCTCAAGTTTGAGTGCCATAATCAGGAAAAGAACGTTTTGCCTTTATTTTCTTTCGCCACAATAAACCCTTTTCCGTCAACTGAACGAATATATCGCGTTAACTAGGTGCGCACGTATAAGGATAAACTACGGCAAACAGGCTACGATTCATATGACCTACCATTTTAAGTTATGCATCCCAGGATGTTTATACTTTTGCCTCCAAGTTCCTTTAAGCTATACTTTATTTAAATCAAGTAATGCTATAAAATGTTGTATGAATTGCTAAAAAAATATTCTCTCGTGCGATTGCGGAAACAGGCTGCCTGATCCTGTTGTACAGGTCAGGACACTGAGTGCATTTTGGATGGTGTTAGGGCTGTTGTGTTCAATGACAATGTGACATAGTATTTTGTCTTATGTCCATGTATGAAAAAGTGCCCAGCTGGTTGGTTGTGTTTGGCAGTCATGCGCGTTAGCATCTCCTCAGGCCCGCGTGTGTCCCAATTGCCAAGCTGATAATCTCTATCTATGACTCTGTATCTTTTCTATCTTTTTGGTCTCTGACAAGATGCTCATTCCTACCATTACTCCCGTATTACTCCCGTAATAGCCTCAGTAATGGGGTTGACAGCAATAAAAAGTGAATGAAATGAAAGGAGTAAGGAGTACATTATAGTATCCGATTTTCTCTTTCACTCTCATGGGCGCTTTCGTCCGACACCTTTCATCCACCAATATTTCGCCTCATATCTTGAGTCTTTCATGGTTCAAATGTAATTATTTCGTCAGCGAATGCATAGATAGAATCAACGTGCTGCTACTGTGTGATGTCGCTTCTTACTAGTTTTATTAGTAATGATGTCGCTTCTTACTCACTTCTTATTAGTTAAGGGCCCAAGACGTTCTTAAGCTACTTTCTCGTAGCGATTTGTCTGGGATGTATTTCGTAACTGACTGGAAAGAAAAGAGACCATTCATTCACTCATCCTGTAGTGACAAATATGAGTTCCAGCAAAAGACGTGAAAGAAGACTGTTGCTGGTGCTCTCTCTGCTTGGCCATTGACCCGTCCGCTTTCCTGTCTCTTGGTTCCTGTGATTAAACATCCATGGAACTAAATGTTCTTGAAATCCATTCGTATAGGGTCTATATGAACATATGAAAATATGAAAATATAGGAAAATACTGGTTTAGTCTAAACCAATCTATAACATTGCTCTTTAGAAAAACCGTGAAAGCAGCCATATTGCGTAAGATTATTCTTGTACCAATGAAAGCAACTAACACTGGTTCTCAAATGGCCATGAAGTGAACATGAGCGTACCTTGAGCCACGTTCCGAAGAAAATGGTATCCAGCCAACCATGCGTTATGATCTTGGTCGGCCGGCTGGCGTTGAAGTGGCTCCGGCCGATCTGTTCCACGCTGGAGTTCCACGTGAGGAAATCTTCCTGCGTCGGGTTCTGGCGCGTAAACACCAGAAACTGCGTGTTCACCACCTTGCGTTCTTCTGGAAAGAAGTTCATTGGCCGGTACAGCCTGTGGTAGAACACGCCGCCGATGCTGATGCAACCCAGTTCGCCGTAACACCGCCAAGACTTCTTGTCTGCGATGTAAAAAAAAAAAAAAACGATAAATAGGATTCATTTATGTCAACTGCTGGACGAAGGCTTCTGCCAGCGATTTCCGACCACATTTTACGCTGGCTAATTTTCTAATTTCACGCCAACACCTAGTTCTCTGCCGTCCTCGACATAGCTTCCCTTCTAATGAGGTTAGGTGCAAAAAATGCTAGCCAGCTTTGTGACGCCACGCGCCCCTGCGCGTCCGGCAACCATCCCGCGAGACAATTGCATGATCCAGTACAGGTGGCAAAGAGAGCGTATGTGGCTTTTTGGGTAGCAATGTTGTCGCGATGTCTTCCGATCGGTTCTATGCCGCTCTTATCATCCGCCGTTCACGGACGCCTGATCCCATCGATAACGCGGGTAGTGCGCCGCTCCGAACACTCATGAATTGATATCTCTATGTGAAAAGGAGTAGACGGCGCCAAAGAAAGGCGCCAACATCTCCTAAATACCATATAATAAAAAAATTATTTGTTATTATTTGATTTGTACACATATACACACAAGGACACAAAGGGATTAAGGAGGGAGCAAGCTGACAACTGCCACCGAGAGGGGCACAACGCCTGCCTACTCCTATAGGAGGAGGGAATAGAGGAAATGAAAATATGAGAAAAGAAAAGAGGTAATCAAGAAATGACGGAAACACAGACAGAACAAAACAAAACAAAAAAGCAATACAAAATAAAATAATGTCTATAAACGGGAGGCCAAGTTATAAAAAAAGTGCGTAAAGGAACAAGGCACCGATACAATATCGCTGCCCCGTTGTTGTGAGCTTGATATCCTAACGATCTTTCCTTTCCCTTCTTTCTCTTTTCTTCCTTTTATCCCCTTTCCATAGTGCAGGGTAGCAAACCGGACCTGCATCTAATTAACCTCTCTGCCTTTAGTTTCCTATCGCTCTTTTTGAAGTGTTAGCTTTTCTTACCGCGGCTGCTTAGTTTCCCGCCGTTGGCGCCGTGCGCAGCGATCTAGGTGAGAGAGGCGCCAGAGGGCGCTTCCATTGGTGGAAGTGCACGAGACGCCGTGTCCGCTTCCACCAATGAGAGTGGAGTGTTCGATGACGTGACGCAAAGCTCGGTTCCCGTAGCACCC
The DNA here is from genome assembly GCF_013339745.2 of Dermacentor silvarum. Taxonomy (NCBI): domain Eukaryota; kingdom Metazoa; phylum Arthropoda; class Arachnida; order Ixodida; family Ixodidae; genus Dermacentor; species Dermacentor silvarum. The sequence goes on along the minus strand of NC_051164.1, from coordinate 102,069,070 downwards.
TCAGACGGTGTTGCCCTCCGCGCATCCCTGATAGCGAAGGCCACCGATAAGCCCCGTAGTAACGCAGAAGTTGCCGCGTCGCGTCAACGAGATGGTGTTTAACATCATGGCGTCGGCAGCGCCGGCGTCGGTGCCTCTCTCGGCGCGCTGATGTGTGCCCGGCTGCGCCAGTGTGTGCTTGGAAAGCCGGCGAGTACTGGAGCATGAGAGTGGAGCGTAGAAGTTCAAACTAGAGCTCTATAAAACATCCTTTACACTGAAATGTCATGGAGGAAGCAGGACCTTCAGATCCCTAGGCAAACTGGCAAGCTCGACATTGGGAGCGAGAATGTCATGCCCGCACTACAGCTAACGCATAAACATTCGCGTTGCACACTCGTAACCCTCTTGCGAGCTTTTTGACAACATAAACAGCGAAATTCAATGTTTTCCAAGTGGCGCTTCATGAATAAATCAAGGGCATTAGGTAAACGTATTTGTAAACGCAGCTTTCACTGAGTGAAAATATGGCCTGCACAAAAAGGAGCTTCTTGCCAGCTCCTGCCCTTGTGCTCTTGGGAGCGTCGAACATCTCTAATACATAGCTGTGCCACAAAAAGATGACGAACGAGCAAGTGCCTGAATGAAAAAGTAGCGTTTGGTGGCTAAAGAAACAACGGTGCAAATTAATCAACCAAAATAACAAATGGCTCTTGAATGGCATGATGGATTACATCTATAGTGATGCACACCTTCTGTATTCTCAAATGAAGCCTGCACGATCGAAAAAGAAACTAAATTTATTTTTATAAAAATGAATGCATTATTGAGCTGGAAGGCTAAGCACCAATTAACAGTCCAGACCCTGACGAAGAAAGATGAAGTACTCCACCGCCTGTGTTGGGTTCTTTCTAGTAAGCGTGCTTCTGTATATCGGCTGTAACTACTCTAGAAGCCTCTCGTAATCTTCAACGCCTATCATATGTCAAGATATGTTCCCACAATACCTCCGCCGCCGACAATGTAAATTGCATGCGGAACAGGCAACATTTACATTAGGTTATCTTACAAGGTCGTGCTGTTACGTCCATGTCATACGCTCTCGTCTTCGTTTGCGATTGCAACGGGACAACAACTGCTTGTGTGTCGTGTTATTCGTTTTATCTGATATGACTACCATGTTCCGTACGACTTCCGGACAGGTATGCGAGAAGTGCTACCGACATTACACCGAGATATTCTCGAAAGAAAACAACGTCGTCACAGTCGGAAACCAGACGTGTGCTTGTCTTATACGCCCTACTGCAATCTTCCCTTAAATGTCGCGCTACGTTGTTGCTGCACTTGTTTCGTCCAAGTTTCCAGCATTGACAGCGACATGATAATCGTGACGGTAGTGGTGGGGCCACAGTTAGCTAGTACATTAGTCGTAGTAGTAGTTGTGGTGTCTCATGCAGTACAGCTTCTTAAAAGGAGTGGCAGCGCCAAGCAAATAATCCGCTTTGAATAACCAAGGCTTTTCCTTCGTTCAATTCCCTGAGAACTTTATTTTAGAATGCCAAAGTTCCAACGTTTTCTTTTTTTTTAATTCGATGGACTGGAACAAAACTAAAAAAAAATAATAAAACGAGAACTGGCAGGATGCGTCTGCAGCCCTGTTTCGTGCAGGTACTGCAGCAATGAAATTGCGCAACTGTTTTCCGTTATACAATGGGTGAAATCATCTGCGACATATTCGGCTTCAGTTTGGCTTGCCTAAGCATATTGTGCCTAATGTTCTCAGTGCCATTGCACAGCCACTAGAGATGTTGAATGTCCGCCGTGGATACAGGTGCCGCGCACTTAGGACACGTTGTAGGTCTGTCACTTGCAGATCCCCAGGCGCAGGTGACCGCAAGTGTCGGTGTGCATATCAGCCCGAAGCCGCCGAAGACAAACTTCCTCCACCCGGGGAATGTTGCGGGAAAGTTAGCAGACACACGGGAGGTATAAGTGCAGGTGTGCACCGTCGGGACAATGACCATCTGGGCTTGTAGGAGAAGAGCTCGGGGGTCTGAAGGAAGTGGGGCTGATGCATCGTCAGGTAAAGATGGTGGGCAAGCGATTCGGTCAGCCGGGTTGTTGAGCGGACTTCTGCGGTGTCCCTCAATCCAGTGCGCGGTAATAGTGGAGGACTTGTTTAGTCTAAGTATTTCTTGGCAGATTTTGAACGTCTTTCTAATTCTCTTTAATTCCTTCAATGCATCGGGCGAGTCCGTGCAGATATTAAGGTCTGTAACGTTTGATAACGCGCTGACACATTAGATGGCATCGTGTGTGGCTTGTAGTTATAACAACAAGGAATCCGGCGTTTCAATGGCATAAGTGCGTGTATGCGTGATTTCGGGATGACTAGGGCTTACATTGGAGACCCGCCCTCCTTGTGGAAGGACCGCTGCACCAGTGCACACGACGCAATGGCCTTGAGGGCCAGTAGTGAGAGATGAATCTGGCTGATGACATCGGCGAAGAATGGTTGTCTTGTTTGTAGTAAGGGGAGACGTATAGCACCACGGAAGTAGGTCATTCTGTGTCGTGGTCTGAGGGGACTTTTCAGTGAAATTATTGCTAAGAGCAGTGGCCTCCGCGGCGTGCTGCATTTTAAGTATTCTGTCCTTCTCTCGCTGGAGTCACGAACTCTGAGTTGTCGCTCTGTGCTGCTGAGCAAGTTCCATCAACTTGATCCTTCTCGATCTGCGCGAAATCTTTTTTTTTTCGCAAGACCGATCTTCAACTCGATGTGAGGCCCGCAGAGCTGTACTAGAGTTCTTCTCAATACGGGACTACACTTTCGCCTCTAACGCACGTGCTTTGTGTGTGATGTGACGCATTGTGGCACGGCCGTAGTTGTGGTGTGCCTTCATTTTCTTTTTCCCCTTTTTCTTTACTCTTTCTCTCGGTAGTTTCCATCCGAAGCATTTTTCGCTATGGTCAGATAGTTTCTGCCGTGTATCTCGGCGTTTCCCTGAGCCGATCTCAAAGATAGTGTAGTCTAAAAAATGTGCTACTGGTGTCACCTCTGGTATGTGGAACTGGGGCCATTGGTTTTGTGCCCTTCTTCAACGAACCTCTTTGACGCCAACTTGTGTGTGTGCCACAGAGTATGTGTCAGTGGGAGTGTGGCGCTCTTCAGTGGACCTCTTTGACACCAACTTGGGCAGTGTACCACTGGCTTGTATCACTGGGGCGACTGAGTATCTGCCACTGAGCATCTGCCACTAAATATGTGCCGCTGTTAATCGAACCTCTTTGACGCCAGCTTATGTGTGTGCTACTGGTTGTGTACAGATGGTTGTGTATCAATGTACCGATGGTTTTGTACCACCCCAACCACCCAGACCGTGCAGGCTCTCCACGTGGTGCAAGGTTTTGGTGAACAAAAATTGAATTTGTCACAGTGAAATCCGTCAGAAAAATGGTAAAGTACGACTTTACCATTCGGCGTCGGATTCGCCGTCGGATTGTTTACCAATCGGTGTCGGATTCGCCTTCGGATTGTTTACCAATCTGCGTCGGATTGTAATTTGAATGTACGAGAAAACCTAATTCCGCTTCGAGGAAACTCACACGAACCCCCTTTTCCAGCATTTAATCTACCAGACCTACAGCCACGCGTTCGGGTACTTGCGAAAATGATATCCAGATGGCGCTCGCATCCTAGGCAGGTAAAATTGGGACTTCGCCTGCTAATTTGTTTTGTACACGCGCGCGCGTCGGGGCAATAGCAAACAATTCATAAAATAATAAAAAAGTGCTAGGGCCGTCACATTTTAATACAAGGCCACTTATATTGCCCCTGGAAAAACGTCTTTGCAGCAATGCATTTCTGTTTAAAAGTGAAGCCGACTTTAGGGGATTAGTGTAAGCTTGGTCTTTGTAGCTGGCTTTCCCACGTTCAGTGTTGCAGTGCATGAAGCCTACTTGCCGTACGTGAACGATGCAATGCGAACGGGTCCCGATAACGCTATCGCGTTCTACTCTTAAGGGGAAGCTTAAGCGTCCTCCAATTTTTTTTCGCGAATGAATTTACATTTGGAACCAAATACAGAAATTGCGAGGACCATCCAACATCACTGAACACACATACGCACAAGCGTAATGTTGAACCATTGGTCCAATGTTTTATGCAAGAGTTTTAAAGCTCTGGTAGAGTGCTTGAATTTTCGTGCCCTCGCGATTCGTTCATAGTGCCGAAAGTCAACAAAATGTGTTTCACGTTACCAGCGCAATATAAAGCGCAACACAAACAACAGACGCATACACCACAAGCGCTTTATAAAACGTTACAAATCGAAGAGAAACAGAAACCACATACACCGGGTTATATTTGTCTCATTTTATTTAGCGTTGGTAACATAAATCCAGAATCAAGCAGCCAACTAGCCTTCCCTAACACCCTTACTAGCAGTAACATAAGCATGCTGTTCGCATATTTCTTGTTAACTTGCATTGTTCCGTGCTTACCCGTCTTTGTTATCTCTATTTCATGGTCGAATAAATAAACCTTCTATTCTCCGGCGCATAGGCATTGTCTCACTTTCATTTGGCGCAAAAATATTGACATACGCACTTATAGCACACATTGCGCTCATACCCATATCAAATACACAACAAGGAAAGCAAATGTTTAATGAAAGGAAACACTGCTAGTATAGTATGGACAGAAAGATATGTACTTGTGGACCACACAGGAAGTATACATATGCATATAATTATACACCAAAATAAAAACAGTAACCACATTAGGAACTTTCTTTAAACATCAACTCTCATATCAACACGAAGTTCATCAACACACTCCAACAACGTTATCAGCTATGCCTCCTTGAGGGACCTACTGAATTAGCGCCCAGCTTTCGGAAAGCACAGAATTTTGACTTTCTGAGTTACAGAGGACGGCATGCTCAACAGACTGCACTTACTAACCACAGGCTCTGTGAATTAAGCCCCACATTTTTCGCAGATGCTGTGTCCCGTAGACTTTTGTGGCCAACTGTAAGTTCACGCTCATTTAGGAAGCAAGCATAGTACAAGGACTGTCGGCGTACAAGGCACTGCCGAAGACAAGTCAAGCGCGAGGCAAGAAGTTACTCCTGCATAAAGGAGTTGGCAAATTGGCCCCGACGGACAGCGAACGTCCTGAAACTCACCTTTGACCTGAGGTTGCTCGGATGAGCTTCTCTTGAACCGTGTCATGTAGGACGGCGGCAAACGCCTAGCAGCGCGTACAGGGCAGCTCCTCGATGCCGGTCCATGACGTGTTTCCAAAAACTGCGGAAAGAAACACGACCGTGAGTTGTCAGTCTGTAATCGACAGCTGTGAAAAAAATCAATCGTGCCAGTTCCGTTGCACAGCCTCGTGGGGGAGTTCACTGAACTGCTCCGGGAGGAACTAGCGGCACCTCGCTTCGTCCGAGTTCGTATATATACTGAAGCGAGACATGTTTTGGCGAGCACCCTTTAGCACCATTTCGCTGCTGCAGAGACAACAACAACGCCGATATGTACACATTTGAGCCGTGTAATGTTCTCATGCTCGACGCGATACGCGTCCGTGTGAAATCGAGCAGCACTCGAGACAACAGCGAGATACAAGAAGCGGAGTAAAGTGCGAGCGAGACACTCTGCATATGTACTCGTGATACTCCTGACCGATTCTGTTTGCCCTTGACAACTGCGAACCGTTAGACTCGTTGATAATGAACCCGTTCAGCACGGACTTGGAGTATGGAGATCACTTCCGGAAGAAAAAAAGTCATTGCCCTTTCGACGAGTACGTGCCTATACGCATGGTTGCGTTACCTCAAGCGGCAGCTTGAGATCCACACCGCCAGGCCCGGATCAGTCATTCCTCTGTGCGTTTGCTGGAAGGGTGTAAAAAACTGCGACGTTACGACGTCTAACGGACAGTGTTCGCACCTGACGCATGTTATTGTCGCGTTATCTAGACGGGCGCGTGGGCGCCGCGAATCACGCGAACCGCTCTGATAAGATAGGAGCTAGCTGCTTTGTTTCTTCTTCGGGTAGTTATGCCAAGCAGGTACTTCCATGTGGTTTATTTGCTCATGCACAGTAGTCTGCGTTTCATGCTTTCACTTTCTCCTCTAAGTCTTGAACTTTGGCGGTATTGACAGCATACTTTCCCGATTCCTCGCTTGTACAACAAATGAATTTTGAGGATAACTTACATACTTGAAAGGAAGTCGGAGACAGCGTAATGAACCTATGAAATGTAAATGGCAGAGCTAATGTTTAACACAGAACAGTATGTCAGCCCTTATTCAAACGGAAGTGGATGATATCCGATTTGTCAGGAAGAAAGAATCAATGAATGAATGAATTCTGGGGTTGTACGTGCCGAAACCACGATTCGATTATGAGGCACGCTGTAGTGGGTCCTTCGGATTAATTTTGACCACCAGGGGATCTTTAACGTGACCCTCATGCACGGGACACGGGGGCGTTTTTGCATTTCGACCCCCCCCCCCCCCCCCCCCTTCGAAATGCGGCCACCGCGGCCGTCACTTGATCCCGTCACCTCATGCTTAGCAGCGCCAACACCATAGCTGTTAAGCCACCGCAGTGGGTGGAAAGTACCTAAATAAGTGTAGTTTGTCAGGTCATAAGTGCATAGAAGAGTGAACAAGATCAGATAAGTGGTAACAACGTGAGTGCCGACGCAAGCGAGAAGTAATGGAGGGTGGCAGAGCATTGTTCGGATTGGCGAGATTATAGAATTCGCAATCATATGGCAGGTTTTGTTGATACTAGACAACTGTAACTGGAGACTGCAGAAATTTGTTTTTGCTGTGCAGTGGACCTGAAAATAGGCTCCTGTTGATGATGCTTACAAAGTACGCAGAGTAAACTCCCTTTGTTTGCTCTTGATAATAAGTCTTTGTTCTACAATTTCCAAGCTTAAAAGCATTGCTTTCGGTCTGTATTCTCTACGAACAATGAAAAATCAGTGTGCTAGTTTCAGCGATCTCTGCCGACGGACTGCCTACTACGGCATAACTGAAGACTATAGCTAAAAGTGTTCGTAAAAGCAGGTTCCAGCCAATCCTGATGTTGGACATATCATTAGCGAAAGCGGTCGGTTTATGCCAAACAGCTCTTGCTACAAAAACTATGTCAATTTCGGCCTAGATTAAACTTGAGAAGAAAAAAAAAGAGCGTGTGAGAAGTTGTGCACAGGTTATTGATGATTACTGCCAATGTATAATTACAATGTCGAACGCCTCTATAATGCTATTCGCTTTATTAAGGAATGATGCGCTTGAAGACCTACATTTATTGCAGTGAGGATATTAGGGCAAAGCTTGTTGCTTTATTGCGTGATTCCCTAGAGAATAGGGTCCGAATTCACAAAGCTATTGTTTCGTAACCGCTATTTGACCTTCACCAGTTGCCTTCGTTAATACTATACGCAGCATCAAGACGGCTTGAATTTCCTTGTATGTACAATACTAGCGTAAGAAGTTTTTATGTGAATGGGCAAACCGAGGCACTTAATCAGCGCATCTGTATCGATAGTGTAGATAGCTGTAACATATAAGCCAATCGATCACGTGTGTATTTGTCTGCATCGGCACGAGCGTGGAAGGCGACTGCGTTCCTCCTCTCCCGCCGCGGAATCCTCGGCAGCCGCCACTGGTGAAAGGGTGTCAGGAGCAGAGGAAGGGCTAAACTGAAACTCTAAACTAAATTTTCAGGGGTTTAAATCTAAACGACACCCGAACGCTCTCTCGCGACAGCACATGCGTCTCGCAGGCATTCGGCGACGAACGAGCCCGCGCCCTTTGCATGGGCGCTCTGGCGTCGGCGATGAAAGTCCAATCACCGCAATCACCGACCACGAAAATGGGGCGAAATATTCAGAGGAAGCTATTCGCTAAAAAGCCCTCACGCTTTCCTTGCCTTCGTTGTCTGTTGGCTTCATGTAGTTGCGTTTAAAGAAAAATTGAGCATCTTGGTTCCTGTTCTTCGCGGTCATTGCACAGCGAGGGCATCGACTCTGGAAGCTTCGATACCTTACATAACACGCGAGGGTTTATTGGTCCGTTAGTTTTCGCTTAAGTTCGCATACTACGTTGGCCATGCTACCATGGCATACTACGCATACTACGATGGCCATGAACGGCGCTGGCTAACGTTTGCATGGTTAGATCTTGTACACACAGACAAATACTATATAACGAAGTCGATACGATATAACGAAGTTCAAGATCATCGCATACGTAATGCGATAGATGTGTGTTCGGCTCCCACCGTTGATGCTGTTTTGTCCATTTTCATTTGCCTTAACCTAATGATTTCCGCATTGCAAATAAAGCCGCCGATGATTTCCCTGATGCTTTCTTAGCTCCGTTGTTTGCTGGCTTCGTGAGATTGTGTAGAATAAAAATTCAACCCCTAGGTTTCCCATCTTCTGGCTCACGCATTGTGAATTTTGCCCGTCACGGTAGTTACGCGTTGGCGGTGCTTGAAAGGCCCGCTTTGCCGCAAGCGTTTTCCGATCTGGAAACTCACGGTAAGGCAAAAGGATTTGCTCATGGCCGGACCGCAGTTCCAGAACTCGAGGGAGGTACTGCACATGTCGCACACCGACGTGTATTGAGCGCACCTTGATTTTTATCTGCATGCTTGAGTACGAAAGAAGTTCGTCTTTTCGCGGAGTGAGTGGTCAGGAAACATCTGCGAACAAGGGAACTTAAGCGGAGGATTTAGCTCGGGGCGAACTAGTTTTCTTGTTCAATTACGCGGGAACGGCCGTGACAATCCGGATAAAATATGTGGCATTGAATCGAAGTTACATTCGCGGGACACTTGAGGGGTAATTTTTTATTTATGCGCTCAGGTGTTTTGCGAAATTGGCGAGAATGGTCAATATTTAAAAAGAAAATTTAGGAATTAAGTTTATAACTCTTGCAACTAAAGAAAAAAAAACAGATACGTCAATTCTGTAAATTACACACATACTAATTATATGCTTACAATGAAAAAATGAACGCCATAATCCATGATTTACTAAAATGAGTGCTCTAGTTTTTTACCTTTATTTTTAAAATGTGTTATTAAACATTTATTAAACATTTTTGCAAATTATTGGTCTTCTATGATAAAAAAAAGATGCTCCTATAAGGTGTTGAAATTATTATTATACTCTGAAGCGCAACAATTGCTTTTTTTTTTTTTTTTAAAGTTTATTCAGAGATTTGAAGTTCCTCACGTATTCGCTCAGGTATGGCGAGGCCTGAAATCATGTTATCCTGCTCGATAAAGGAAGAATGCAGTCATGCAAGACATGGGCAAAGAACATCTAGTTGTCGGCTAACGACAAGATATTCACGCTGCTGACTGAGGTGGTAACGTTTTACCCTTATCCTGGCCAATCTGGGGCTAGATTCACGAAGCTTTTCCTTCGTAAGTGCTCTTTTATCTATTATCTAAAGCTGCCGCCTTAGATAATGTCTTGCATCAGGATTGGCTTAAATTCTTTCTTACGAATAATTCTAGCGTAAGAAGCTTTTGTGAATTCGGGTTCTGAAATATTAACCTGTGCCATTGTGCGGTTACACCGTACTGCGCTCGCATATGATGACTTCAAAAATATTTCCAGGGCAGGTTGGTCGTGAGGATGGGCCTACGGAACAGGGAGTTGTTCGATGCAGGACCATGTAAAGCAACGTAATTAGCATAAAAGGTTGTTGTTGGGTAATTTCGATTTTTCTTTAAGGCCACGTTCGGCATTGCGCTTATGTGTTATACCTTTATTTTACCTAATTATCCTGCGCACTGCTTGACAGAAACAAAGGGTACTTGAGATGGCCGACACACGTAAACACCACTCTTGAATGGCTAAAGTTGAATATTTATTCCCTATAAATTCTCATATACAAATGGCTACAGGTGAGGTATAGAAAGAGGTACTACCGTTAGACCTTGTGGCGGAGGCCTCTTATCATAGGACACAGAAAATAACAGTGCTTCTGGACAGTGAAAGAGAAGCATAGGCCAACGTATCAGCAATAAAGATAACTAGAATTCAATGGATTACTACGACGGTTGCCTAAACTCTCTTCCGAAATCTGCAAAACGCGTTACCGCTTCAGTAACAAATTATTGAGTGTTCTTAAGGCCTCCGAATTTGTATGTTTTCATGAAAAGACGGTGCATATTCCAGAAAAATGGTTTCGACTAATCAGACAACTATTTGGTTACAACAGCCTAGTCGTCATAATTACAAAATTTCTTTGCGAATATTGACCCTTATAGACGCAGATGCGTTAGAACATGAAAATACCTGAACATTTGTGACAAGTAGGTGCGCTGGTTGTCAATCAGCAAATGGCTATATCACGCAACAAAGAACACTAATTTACAACAGTTATACGGAGGAATACATCGACGTTCTCATAAATTGTGAGGTTTTGCGTGCCATAACCACGATAAGATTATCAGGCACGCCGTAGTGGGAGACTACGGAAAAAATGTGACCACCTGGAGTACTTTAGCGTGCATCTAAACCGAAGTATTCCCGAGCGTTTTTGTATTTCGCTCGCATCATAATGCGGTAACCGCGTCTGGGATCCAACCCGCGACCTCGAACTCAGCAGCTCAAAGCTTTAGCCATTAAGTTACCACGACGGGTAAACCTGGTAGTACACTTCCCCAAAAATGTCTTGCGCTACTCTCCGTACTTAAGCGACTTATTACACAGTTTGTGGTTAGACGAGGATTACTTTACATACAGCGTTACATTCAAGGTTTTTTTGTTGTTTTTGTTTTCTTGTCGTCACTAGTCGGAACATTTAACACTTATTTGCGTCTTCATACAGAGCCACCTTGACAGAAATGGTTATGTTCCTTTCAACGGATACCTTCATGGTGACTCCAGCACGTATGTGATGCTCATGCTGGTGGTCATTCATTTCATTCCCCATCTTTCGCATCACCTCCACGGAATACATGGTTATCGTCGAGGTGGCACAAAGAGGTTTTTCTCGCAGGTGTACAAGCAGGTAATTAGCAGCATTGAGGTGGAAACATAATGCATATTGATTGTAAGCAAAACAAAACACCATGGCAGAAAGAGGAAAATGCTTTTATATATTTTTTCTTTCTCTCTATTTTCGTCTGTTGTCCACGAAATTGCGTCATTAGTGTTTTATTACTTTAGTTATAGACTTGTCTGATGATGTTTTGCAGTATAGTGAACGTTTTTTTTTCGTTGATTTTCTTAGCTAAGACTGGAATATTCACTAGTGGCCAAACTTCCTCTATTTCCTAGCTAGTAAATAAGGGGAACAACTCTTGAAAGGGTGACCCAAATACCGGGCCGTCAGCTATAGGTTTTTGCAATCAGAACGTAAGTGATGGCCTATATAATTTTATAAGTGATACAAAGAAACTATCGTGCCATTTTTTATCATATTATTATTATTATTTAATTGTGTACTATTATTATTTCATTAATTCTCCTTATTATCTCTTTAATATTACGTAATTTCCTTTAAGTTCTCGTACTACTACGTACCGAGTCTTGTCCTATGCATCCTAGTGAGTGCCCGTCATATCACGTAGAATCAACCAATCAACCAAAGCTGCAGGAAGCATAAGAACAAGATGTTTCACTGACGTCAGTAGTTTGTGTGGTGACGTACCGTCTGTTCCCGAAAATTTGGGCTCACCACAACGTTTGCCAGATAGTTAACGAAACTCTGTAACCTTGCTGCAGTCGTCCGTGCCAGCCTGCTCTTATGCCGTTGTACTTGAAGCGGGTGTTGAAGCCTCTGTACTTTCGAAGCGGTTCAACGCTGCTGACCACAGCACGCCCTTTAGAATTTGCTCACGGTGTGGTCATAGTTTCACCCGGCTATATACCTTTTAAAAGAGACTGTGCAGTGTGTGTCACAATAATATCGCACACCAAAGCCCTCATCTATGGTTGTAACGGCATCACAGAGATTCTGTGATCCATAGAGTCGAATATGCGTGTGCCTGTATGTCGTGTTACTCAGTTTCCCACCGCTATGTTATTAACACAGAACAAAACGGAAGAAAAGGGACGATGTAGACGATCGTATGATTGAGGTGATCGCATTCGCGCTTGTATTGCCCTTTTACTGCAGTGCGTTCAGAGCCTGAGTAGCCTTATGAGTGCTCCGCATTTATTGGAAACACTTCGAAAGCATACCGTCAAAAAAAAAAAAAGAAAGGAAAACGAGGACCGCAGAAATGGCTGCATTATAAACAATAAATACTGTAGCAATGTTCATAAGCAAAAAGTTCTTCTTTCAAGCGTCCTGTGATGGCAGTTTGCGAAGCCCACTACCCTGGTTTTCCGAGGCAGATTGCTGATGGAGTACTTATCTAAGATCCAACTTCATAACAGGTTAATGTGCAACGTAGACATAAAAATTGTTCAGGATAAAAACAATGTTGCAGCACAGATATTTCCCCTAGAGCTACTCGACTCTCAGAAAGAACTAACGAAACAGTTATCGTGATCTGGATGAGTTTTTGTCATCCCTGTTTGTCTGTTCAGCTCTTACTGGGACTATTTTCTGGTCTATTCGGTCTATAGGATTGAATCGACAAAGCTTTTCGTATATAAGTGATGTTTGCCGCTGGCTAGCTACCCTCGCTAATAATATGTCCAACAGCAGGATTGGCTGGATTTTGCTTTTACGGGTAATTATAGCGTAAGGAAATTTGATGAATACGAGCCCTCGACCTTGAGACCGCATTCAAAAAGCTTTTAGTTCACAAGTGCTGTTTGTCATTGGCTGGTCGTCTATGCTTTATAGCCCACCTCACGATTGACTGTGATTTACTCTTATGAAGAGTTTCAGCATAGGAGGTTGCTTTGTGAATGCGAATTAACACAGGGCTCAAATTCACGAAAACGTTCTTATGATCTATTCGTATAAGAGCTCTGTCATCCAATAGTGATGTAAGACATATTACCGAGGGCGTGCACCCATTAACGAAATACACAAATTACTAACGAAAAGGCGTATCAACCGAAGTCGACGCGAATGAAGACAAGGTCAGCGTACGCGGTATATGTGCTTTTATGTAATGAAATTGGGGGTATTGAAATGATGCAATGTTGCATAATTGCATGACATTTTTGCATTATTTACATTATTTATTCGTCCCTCTGTCAGACATTTTTTTTTCCGAACCCTCTCTTTCCTGTATTCATGTCAAGGTTTTTTTTATTGCACTTCTTTTTTACGCGCACGTACGTCGACGTTGTTTTCTGTCATGTCAATTTTGGTAGAAGCGCGTTCATTTTTTTTAATAATATGCTAGGTGGGCCGATCCATAAGGTAGTGCCATTGATGGTGCAATGTAGTTATTTTCGACTATATTGGTCCTAATTACGTCCGTAACGTTAACATTACCTACTCTGCGATTAATTCTCGCGTTTTGTCTAGTTGAGACCTACATTTTGATATCTTTTTGCGACTCGCTATGGCATTACAAAGTAACGAAATCGTTCCTTTCGTTAAGTGGTTACATACATAATGAACCAGATCCCAGATATGCCAAACCCGTATGACGTCAGATAGGAACATTTTGTCTTCAAAAGATTTGTGAAGGCCGCCCGTAGAGTGTGGATAAGCGATTATAAATGTCATTCCTCCACAACATTTATGATAGTTTTGTGCATTTTGGGGTGTTTTACATTCAGGCATGGGTCATAGCCATTCTTAGTTTCAGAGCATGATTTATGCTTGAGAAGCTGTGTCTTTTACGTGTATGCAGACTTATAGTGTCTTTTGCAGAGCAATGGACAGCAAAATGACGTCTAGCAATCCTTTAATGCCACCGGGATGTGTGTTGAGATTCCTGCAGGGTTCCACGCAGAGCACTTGTGAAATGTTTTCTCTAAAGCTTCGCTGAAACAGACAAAAATGTTGCATGTCAAGAATTGGAATACTTCACATGCACGAATGAAACACGAAAACAATAATAAAAACTGGAAAGTCTGTATTATGTATGTTGCGAGTGCTGAAGTGTTATAATTTCGATGCTGCAAAGCATGACTGCTCCAACAGGCAGTCTAATACTATGGGTGTGTTCCAATACTCGCCTTAGACGGCTAAATAGACAGCTAAGTGGACGGCGGCCATCTTAAGTCTCGTTCCAATTCTCACGAAGATGTCAAAGTAGACAGCATCGCGAAGACAGCATCGAAGTCAAAAACGATGCAGGCTACTTTCCTGTCTAAACAAGATGGCGACTGAGCAGGGCGCTTAGAAACTCGATGGGAAGGTTGTCTGCGCTCACGAAAACGTAGACAGGCTTTTCTATACACTTAATGTAAGTCACATCATGTTTTTCATAGGTTCGCAGGCGAAAATACTTAAAATACAGAACTAATGTGTGCCTTTCTCAGCTTTGTTTTTGTCGCCGCGAGGTGGCGTCACGTCGCAGAAGCGTCGTCCAGACGGCTCGAAACGCGTTCCATTACTTGTCCTAGAAGCTGTCTTGGCTGTCTTCGTAGACATCAAAGTAGACTGTCTACGATGATGGAAAGAATTGGAACACAGCCTATAGCTCCAACAATGCTGGTTGCCGTAAGATGATTATTGCAGTATAGTGCATGCAGTCATACTGACTTCAGCCTGAAACCAGCGTTGTTTTTTTTTCTTTGCGTTTCTAGACGAGATTGGGGAGTTTATGAACCTCACAATGTTTCAATCATTGTGCTTATTAAAGAGCTTATTTTTTGGCAATACAAAAGCGGGGCGGAGAGAGTCTTAGAAAAGTTCGTATTTCAGGAATCGCAAATTGAAAGAGCTTGACTTTAGGGTTGGAAAGGCAATTCCACGGCTTATCCATATGATGCACTCGCTCCTATATGCTTGATACCTGCCTTGCTTAAACTACGTGGCTCAAACCAATCGTTCATTTTAATGATACCTTGATTACGCAAGAAAGAAAAGCGCTTATACGGTGTGTTTTAAATCATTTCCTGGCATATTTCTGCCTCAACGTTTTATCGACAATCCTTCATCAGCTTATCGAGTGAGATACACAAAAGTTTCCTGTGAACGTTGAACTACTGATGAGTACATTGTACCAAACAGCTAAGTACTTTGACTTAGAAATTTACTCACGGGTCCTTCATGCCTGCGTTTTAGTAACAAAATACTTAGGATTCATAAATGTTCACAAATAATCGTACGAATAGGAATCTCTCAAACGTTTCCACAATTAGTTCGTGGTACCTTGAGCCGGATAGCTACTTCGACAATCCTCAATCAGTCCATTGTACGACGTGCAAATGACGCATGGATATCGAGCGACTTATTGAATACATTCGTTCGGAACTGATTCTTGCATTGAGTTCAGAAATCCTTGCATTGTTCCGCGTTCTTGTACAAGATTCGCAGAAGGCTCACTGAAAGTAACCTATATTAAGACAAAAAATGTCTCTAACACCAGTTTGTTTTATTGGATAATTTCAACTATTCCCTCACAATACGTTTTCACTCAAGTTTTCACCCCCCGACCCACCCGTTTAACCGCCGGCTTCTTGGCCAATCCCCGGAAGTGGTTATGTACCATGGCACAGGAAGCAAGCAAGCATGCAAGCAGTGACAGCGTAAGCTGGAGGAGCGGCTCCACAGGAGCTCCATTTTCGGCAGCACGCACTAAAGGGTCTTAGAGGCGAAGTGTTTTCGCTTCGTTTTCACGAGAACAATCTGAGCTGTCCGCCCGGCGTCGACGGCGAGCTGCGGCTTATGCTGCTCTCTGCACAGCAGTCTGCTGAGTCCGACGTTGCCTGGCTGTAGCCGCACGCGTAGCTCTATACGATTTACTTCTTCAGCAGCATTTCGTGCCTTGCGAGGAGGCGCCATGTGTACCGAAGAATAAGCACAGGTATCGAGACTACGCATCACACATGTCACATCCCTTGACCCGCAGCAAGATACGATGCTGTTCATGATGATGATGATTTATGGGCATACCTTTTGAAACGGAGCGGTGACACAGTCACCTAGACTGCTTGATTTAATTATATATGCCGTACATGTTTTTCATTATAGCCTTTTTATACATCTCCTTAATATTCTTTTTCTTCCTCAAGACAATCCAACCATTTCTTGGCCAGTCGCCCATAGTGGGCAGGACACCTTACTTCAGCGGGTAGGAGCCTGGCCATGGATGGCTGCGATAACGCCCTTTGGCGCACAAGCATTAGAACAGTGGGCGTAACATACATTGATAAAGTGAGGCCAGATTTCGCTAACAGACATTTCATAATGATACGTGTTATCTTGAACGACGAAAGTAGACTACAGTGCAGATTATTCCCAGTGTTATCATTGTACGAGCTGAATACTGCATTGCCCCCAGTCCTGGTTACTTTCTTGCAAAGAACTTCACGCGGCTCTTCACAAGTCACTTCTCATATTGAACAGAATTACACATCTTAATGCGACTAAATTAATAGCATGAGTGTGTGTGCGAATCGGTGAATTTATATGCCGTTTGCGTGTGCGTGTGTGATCACGGCATGTATCATATTTTGCACTCAACACGCAGAGTAGCACGCCAAGCTTTCAGCCAATCTAGAAAATTTTCGTTAGAGACTCTCCCTCCCCATAGCAGCTGGAACTAACGGTAAACTGTACTGTTAGTTTCGTTAAATGTAAACTAATAAGCAACACTCACTCAGTTTAGACTGATTTACTGCAAGCTTATCTGTGACTAGAAGCGAGTTTGCGGCCAAAGGGAGGTGCGCAGGCGTCATAGTGACGGCATGTATTTCACCGTATTTTCTTGCAAATACGCGCTTTTCGTGCGTGAAATGTTTACACAAGTCTTCGGTCTATGTCCACGTTTATATTTGAATGCAATTAGACCTTTCTCTTAACAAACACTTAAATAATTCCGATAAGACACTACCATAATATACGTGTTCTGCGACGACTCGTGTTCTCGTTTTCTCGAATCTCGTGTTCTGCGACGACTGTTTTCAATTATAAGACGAGGGACTCGAGGCAGAATGATAGTTTCTATTAGTCAAGCTTCCCGAGAGCAGCCGACTTCAGAGTTGACGCAATAACCGCCAATCGCGATTGTTCATTGCCAAAGTGTCACAAATTATCTATTATATGAATACTTTAAGGGCATGCTGTAATTTCCCAATTGAAGTCAGCTAGTAATTAAAGCATAGCCTATTGCCGGAAACTCACTGCCTTGCACCAGTATTCTAGAAATTGAATATCTGCAGCAAGATGCTGCTGTTTTCGATAATACGCATCGGCACTGTGTCAAAATGTAATATTCATTTTACAGAATAGTTATATACTTTTTTATTCTTAGTCAGAACTGGGTTTCTAAGCCAATGCTTCTGATTACATTGAGGATGTTTCAAATTATGACAATATTTAATTAAAAAGAGGGGTTTAAAGTGAAAACAATTGCTCATACAGCAAGAACGTTCACTTGGTAGAGCCGGGGCAAGAAAAGCGTGAGGTCGGAAATATTTGCGAAGAATGGCCAACCTCACTTACCAATGAAAAGTTTTGTAATTTCTGTTTTGTGATCGAGTCAGTATATTTCCCCATTTTTCGATGAAACATATTTGATCCATATCGCTTCAAAGCTTGCCTAAGGTGATGATATAATGTGCTTAGCATGCATTTTAATTCAAAGTGAGAACGTTCGTTTCAGTACAAAACTGAGTATAAAAATCATTAATACTAACATTAGTAACGCGTAGGGGGGTGTTCTGCTCGAGTTTCTCTTTGTGTGCTTGGTTCGGTACTCAGATTACCATTTCGCAGAACGCATAAAAAAGCGCTAGCAAAATTCGTTGCCCACTTGTTCAGGATGCTGAGGGCCTCGAAATACTATGGCTTCTGCGGCGCATGTATGGACAAAACAGACATTTGTCCATGAAGCATGTCGATTTATTACGGCTCATCGTCGCAGTCATTCTTACCTTTCCGTAAATGCTGACGTCATCGGTCGAATGGAGACTCGAATCATAGGAATGTTGTAGGTGAACAGGATTTGGGTCGTCCTGTATTCCATGAACAGCCTGCTTTGTGCCGGTTATTGGGGTTGACGACGAAACCAAGAACGTGTAGTTCCGCTGCGGATTGAAATCGATTGGCCTGCGTACAAGACGTAGTTTTGTTGTCAACTTAGGCGCCGGAAGCCTAACATTATTGACTGATTTTGTAAAAAGAAAAAAAATTGATGCATTTGTCCATACCGCCTGATATACATTCATTGCCCAAATATCTAATTCTTTATATTTCCTACTCTGCGCCCCCAACACTCGAGCCATATTTTGCAGCTATCCACCATAAATTCACTAACTGGTTTATATTGTCATTGTTAATTATTCACTCGCTCCTTTCTTTCAGATTCATTAATCATTCCTGTATTATCCATAAAGTCCAAGGCCTCGGGCAATGTTACTACGTCCTGACTGACCTTTGAAGAGACACTGCGACATACTAACAATGTATTCCCTTTGATTTCAGTGCTATTTTCACACGCTGCTCATGTACATATATACTCATAATCGTTTAGTTCTCTTCTATAGCACAGCGTTTTATGAGGCATTCTGATTTGGCTTCGAACAGCAGTCCACTATCTTTTGAGAGACCGTAAACTGTAACGGAGAAAGAAGGCGCGCGCCGTGTTTCATCCTAACAACGACAGACGTCGCCACCACTCCGCTACCGCAAATTCTGAAATTCTGAGTTATATACATACCTCACACTCAAAGTTATACAACATTCGGCACATGCCTTGCTGAATGTTCATTGATCTCGTATCAGCTGCCAAGCCTATTAAATATTCTGCAGCAGGATAATATCGACCCATTTGCGACACCTTTGTCGAACTTCTTTATTGTTTGCGTTTGTTGCAGTGATGCGTGG
The DNA here is from genome assembly GCF_013339745.2 of Dermacentor silvarum. Taxonomy (NCBI): domain Eukaryota; kingdom Metazoa; phylum Arthropoda; class Arachnida; order Ixodida; family Ixodidae; genus Dermacentor; species Dermacentor silvarum. The sequence goes on along the minus strand of NC_051164.1, from coordinate 102,050,126 downwards.
GGTTATATAATTTTTATATAAATTTTTGCACTTTTCGTTTTAACTTTGTTCTTGTGATAAATACTTGTTATAGGTCTGGTTGCGTTTTGTATGGCTAAATTAGACCTACGTGCTCTGTAATTCACTATCTGTACCTCTTTTTTTTCCGCCAATGCCACTGAAGCCTTTCTTTTTGTTCAGATGTGACTGCTATGTATTGTTACTATTCTAATTATGCGCACTTTCCCTGTTGTCAATGCGTATGCTGGCGCCGTGGGCTGCAGTCAAACTTGTTTAGTTTCATATTCGGCCCCATTATCCTTGTGGGTCAAATAATTCAATTCAATTTAATAACGCACCCTCTAAGCCAGTGACCATACCTCCGTACGCAATGCCTTGGCCCTCTATTCGCTTATAGTCAGTGTTACTATTTCAGAAATTTTGTCGCTAGATTTAGCAACACTCTTGTCTGTTCAGCTACATTTCTTAGAAACTTGCTTCACACCTGAATTAATAGAACGCCCTTTAATATTCCAAAGCTTCAAGTGGGCGACCGAAATTGGCTGTGACACGCGATTGTAACCGCTGTTTTAAAAACATCACCATGCGCGCGTTCGCAAGGGCAGATTCCGGGCAATCCTGATCCTGTACATAATAATAGCGTAGGCCGCCAGGCATTAGCAAAGATAACTTACGCACGAAAAACTTTGTCAATTCGGCACCAGGTTACCGTGTCCTTTTGGAACTAGGCGGAATTTTTGACCGTACTATCTGAATGTAAGCACGGAATGCAAGCTATCATTATCCGCAGTTTCATAACCATATTACTGAAGTAAAAGCCCTCCCTGCTGGTCAATTTACTGTTTATTCATTAGATGTGCGGACACCAGACTTACGTGAAACGTTTCGGTAGCTGCTTTACGGGTTATTAGCTAGTATTACGGTGTGTCAAGCAAGCTATGTTTTTTTTAATGCGCTCGAACGTTCTAGGGACAATTTTAGTGGCATTGCAGCAAAATTAAGAGAAACTTTAGCGTTGTCTTGGTCTCAATGTAGTGACACGCTCCAAGCGAAGTTGGCAACACTGCTTATAGGAGCAGGTGATGACTCTTACCCTTCGTTGACATTGATGCTCTCGTCGTGGCCTTCTTCTCGCAGGAGAACGACACCCCTGCCGTTGCCATATTGTACTTTTTTGCCAGTAGTTAGCGTAACTGCATACTGGAACACTGAAACGCCATGGAAGTTGAAAAAAAGTAGTATTTTACGCACGCAAATGTTTAAACGAGGTCAACTCATTATTACTTACAAGCATTACTCCCCTCTCAGCCAAGCATAATAAAATACGACATAGGAAAAAGAGAAAAGACAGGACAGAGCGTAAACTCTAGCAGTAACTAAATAGTTGAGAACGAATAAGAGCATCCTTGCATATAGTGTCCAGGCTTTTTTGTTTAATTTTTGTTTTATTGTTGATGAAAATAAACAGAGGAGTAGTTGCCGTTGGCCGGAGACGGGTGCCTCTTTCTTCTTAGTTAATAGTATAGGATAAATATAAAATAAACATATAAATTCTTGCATTTAGTGGTACTGTAATAAAACAGAAAGACATGTATCGACAACAAGAGTAAAAGTCTCTCTCGAACAGTTGTTGTTGAAACAGTCTGCGGACGTCTGGGGTACGGAAGTTTCAGACGCACGAATGCGACACCACTACACATGATGCGTTAAAATCAATATTCATCCCAAATGGCAGCGTCTTCAAAGAAGCGTTGAAGTGATTTGATTGATTTGTGGTGTATTATGTTTGGTGGTCATGGGCCTAACACTTTGGCAAGTGAAAAAGTTTGTTTTGAATCAAGTAAACAAAGTTCTGATGTGAATCACTTAAACGGAGTTCTTGTTCTAGGCGGCCGTCTTCGCGTAGTGTGCTTCGGACATTCGAGAAGTAGGTGGTACGTCCCCGTAGTCGTGACCGCACGAACACGTTGGGGAGGACACACGCTTATTGCAAACATAAAATTGCTTAGTGTAAGCAGTTCCGGGACGACATGGCCTCAATATGCGCACACTTCGTCGTCGGGCGTGAGGTGAGCCTGTTTTGTTTTGCCACAAGCACTCACCCCTTCCATCTTGTGGCTTGTGGCTTCTGCATGTTCGGTGGGGCCACTTGAGGCAACGCGCAGTTTTTGGACGTGACGTACTCCTACTGCTCAACTCTTCTCTTGATATCGCCTCTTTCACTATTATTTGCACTGATATTCACGCTCGCCTAGGAGATACCATGAACTATACACCGCGGAAATTTTCGCTTTGCAGCTTTTATTTTACATTCACTGGAACGTTCCTAACCATCCTGTTGTCACTTGTAAGATCCATTTCAAGTAGGGGTTTCGAATAGGGATATCTCTGAATCCAATCTAATATTTCAGAAAAATACCGTCATTATATATATATATATATATATATATATATATATATATTGCTTCGAATGTTATTCATTTCTATACAAAGCGAAAAATAAAGCTTGTGCGTAGTTCTCAAGAGCGAGAACGAACGTTTCATAATCTGAATCAGTGAGAAAGAGTTCTTTCTTCACCCAAGGCGGGTGGTCTCCTCAGTCCAGGTGGCCGTTGGCCGTTGATCGATAAAAAAAATTCGGCTTAATAACATAATTTGGCTACATGTATACAATGCAGTTCAGCACTGGACATCTAGTACAACTCAGCAGCTTGTAAATGAGAAACGACAGCTTTCTTTTATCTGGCGCACCATGGCAGTAACAGTAATGAAACTAGGGAACAGCTCGGCACCAATTTCCGCAGAGTGTTGTGTTCGTTGAAGCAGAGGAAGCTAGAGCACTGCATGTTGTTTAAGGATGCCATTATGGTGAGACTTGTTAAATAATAGACTGCTTTGCCCAAATGGCAACAACAAATTTGTATACAGGCTGCCTAAAAGAGAGGAATTCTTATTGAATGACTGATGGTTACTGCATGGTAGCTGTCTGCCCAGTGCGTTCGCTCAGGAAATGGTTACCGTGGGACATCACCGCCGCTCTCCTGCAGCCGAATCAATTTAATTCAATGCTTTTATTTTGACATCAATGATATGATGTCAGGCGCACAGACAAAAATCCACAAGTAATGCGCCTTGAAGGTGGTCTGCACACCCTTTCATGGCATTCATTTTCAGTGGGCACGGAAATATACATACCGGAAAATACAAAAAAATAAGCGTAAAGAATGACACAACTAAATTGTGTGCACAAAAGTATGAAATAAAAAGCAAGAAAAGTTTCCACTTACACAATATTTGTTGGTGCATCAAAGAAGAATAAACAACATAATAAAAAGGAAACATTCGTCGTTTGGAACAGTCATAACTTTCATCGGTCTCTCTTCCTTGGGACTTACTATTAGCGATATTAAGCATAGCATTGTCATCTCGTATACTCAAACAGAAACGAATATCCGACGATTTCAAACAGTGAATTCTCCAATCGAATAACCACTAATCGATTCGTAGTTCAAATTTCGAATATTCGCACACCCTTGATGTTTCACACAATTATTCTTAACCAACTCGCCAAGCTGCCCACCTATACGGACAAGGAGACTTCACTTACAACAGAATTTGCTGTGAGCGTTGGTGACGGTGAACATTGGTGTCGGCTCGTCCTTCTTGAAGCGTTTCCACTCTACAGCACGCTCACCCATGGCTGCGCACTTTGAGCCATCTGCGCCGCAGTTGGAGCATTGTCCCGACTCGTACGCCTCGAAGGTACGGCACTCGTAGGCGAGTGGCAGGCAGTCCTGGTTCGAGATCGACTCCAACATGTACTTGATGGCGCGCTGGTGGTTGCAGCTAAGGACGTCGCGGACACCTGGTACAGGCAACACAATCGCTATTTAACAAAATAATGTCTTCTTAATGCGACTACCACATATATTAGAATATAAGTACACCTTTCTTTTTTTCGAAAATGTTACCCAAAATGAATTGTCGACCTATAAGCGATAGTTATCGACCTGATGTTTATTTTTTTGTGTGTGTGTATGTTTTTTCTCGGCAGTGCTCAAAAATACGTTTAATTGCCGAACGTCTGGAAACAGTGAAAGGTTGTCGAAAGCCATAGATGGCGCGCGAGCCTTTGCGCCCAAATTGACCAAAAAGATCGTTTATTTAAGAAGTTTATGCGTACATGTAAAGTAGTAGACCTAAGTGCATTTAAGCCGTCTCGAAATGCCTTAGATAAGGAATTTTAAAAATTAACCAAGCCTTCCCCTACCGGAAAATGGGGGTAAGTGAGGCTAACCACGATGCGACGGCTGCGACGGAGAGAACGACGTCCCCGCCGCCGGCCGTTGTCGCTTGCGTTCGATGTCTCGAGTTTGCTCGGCGGCGTGGTTAGCAGCATTCGCCCGCCATTGCCGCTCGCGATTCCTCGAAATTAAATTGCTTCAAAATTAAATACGTCCGTTACGTAAGAGAATGAATGGCTCGTACCCCCTTAAGCGATGGCTCATATCCCCGTAAACGCGGCCTCCACATTACGACGACAGAAGAGAAGTGACACTATACGCTGGAATGATTAGCGGCAACGGAGCCAGCCGAGGAAGAAGCCGACGAACGCGGAGCAGTGGCACGAGCGCGTGCCGAGCACGAGCGCAACCCGAGGGGGGCCAACGAGCCAGTACGGAAGACGACGACGACGCTCGAGCAAATGCTGATGATGATAGTTTTTTGCATGCATGGACGCCACCGAAATCTATGCTTCATAACAAGCTTCGCTTTAAAAGTTAAATGAAATGTATTACTTTCGTCTATTTTCTTCCTGCTCTAAACGAACAGACGTATTATGGAACAAGCTGAATTCACTTGTCGGACGGAGCGAGAAAGAGGGACCGGTTGCATAAATATTACGTGGTGGGATTAGTCAATAGCGATGTTATGGTCAACGTGTTAAGCGATTATTTTGTGTACAGAAATTTTGACGGTGGACCACGCGCATCCTACACTACTTTAGATCCAGTTAGTGTAAACACGTTCTTTGTAGAAGCACCAGTAGAACCTGAAGTTTGTGCGGTTTGTTTGGAGCTGGAAAACAGCTGTAGCTGCGTATGCTGAGGGGCTGAAAGTAAAGCCAGCCAAATATGGAATCGATAAAATTGCTCAGCTGCTGACATATGTATTTACCCTATGTATTCCAACGGGCCCCATCCAAAATGCAAGTAGCTCGTGTAGTGTATTTTATAAGAAATGGAGCAAGAGAGGTGTTTCGAATTTCAGACGCGTGTCGTCATTGTCTGTGTTCTCTAAAAGCTCCGAGAAAAAAATCTTTTATCGACTATATCCTTTCTGTAACAAGCACGTGATATCGAAATGTCTGTACGCTTTTCTAAAAAAATCGATCAACAGAACTTGCTCTTCTCAATCACAAAGAATATAGATTGGAGAAGTTTGAAGAACAACAATTTGTTCTTGTAATTTTTGTTGATATCATGCAACCCTTTGATTACATAAATAATAAAATTTTATTGATAAATAAGTCACTATAGCATCCCTGCGCCCCTCCCGTGATGCTACTGAAAAGTTATCTTTCAGAAAGGACGTCAGTTTGTATCGACGACTAAAATACTATCAGACAGAAAGTAAATCATCTCAGGAGTGCCATAGGATAGTATTCTCGTGCCTTTGATCTTTAATTTATGCATAAATGACATGGTTCGTATCTCCTGAGATGTTAAATTTATAATTTATGCTGACAACAGTATATTTGTTTCGTCTTCATGAGATGCTGTTTTTTCTTGTCAGTGCCGCTTTGGAAGAATTAAGCACGTTGCTTAGAAGTGTGTGGGTGTAGGCCAGTTGGTAGGCCAGTATAGGCGGTTGACAGCTAATCACGAATTAAACATAAATACGAAAAAAAAACTTATTGCTGTAAAATGTAACCTTGTTTCTTTTGCTGATCAAAGATAGAGCTAGTTATCTCTATTAGGGTACTTGGTCTTCCCTTTTTCAAACTCTCTGCAACGGGATGACTATGTAAATGCGATATCACAGAAGTTAGGTGCTAACCACAATTTTGAATTGAAACTGCTACTTATTTCCAAAGACAGTAACGTTGTTGATCTGTAATTCCTTCTTTGATTCTTATCTAAATCACTGTTCTTTGGTGTGGGGGACCTACTACAGAATCCATCCTCTCGCATCTCTTAGTAAGGCAAAACATATTTTTGAGAATAATTGAGAATGTGCCAATTCTGCGTCCTACTGCCCAACTCTTTAATACGTTCACAATAGTTAGAGCACAAAACACATACGAGTACAAAGTGCTGCGTGAATATCTCCTGAACTAAGACCGTCATAATTCCCTTTTCATGTGCTTAGGAAATCTCCGTCGGAAAGAATTCCATAAAACACAAGAACAACAGAAACATGGAATATTCCGGTATTTTCGCACTGGTTATGGTCAGCCAATACTTCACAACAAACTTCCGCGTTTACTAAATGACTATAATAAAAAAAGGATATTGACATCCACGAAGTAAAATCTAAAACTGACCCCTTGAGCGGTCTTTGTTTTGTATTTGATGATATTCCTGAAGTGCCACATCGTAATTACGATGTGCACCTTGTAAAAGTACTTGTGCTGATGTATGATGCTGATGCGAAGTTATGACCCACCGCGGTGGCTCAGTCAGCTAAGGCGTTGCGCTGCTGAGCACGAGATCGCAGGATCGAATCCCGGCCGCGGTGGCCGAATTGCGATGGACGCAAATGCAAGAACGCCCGTGTGCTTGCGTTGTCGTTAAAGAACCCCAAGTGGTCAAAATTAATCCGCAGCCCTTCACTACGGCGTGCCTCACCATCAGAACTGGTTTGGCACGTAAAACCCCCGAAAAAAAGATGTGAAGTTCTGTAAATAATGCGTGCCGGTTTTGTGTAAGGCAGTAACTATAGTGTTGAATTTGATGTGTCGTCAAAGTGTATGACAATGTTGTCTTTAATTTGATGGCTTTGTCAAAGTGTACGACAACGTAAACAAAATGGTTGTGCCTCTGCTGCTGTCTTCGCAAGCATAGGGTCGAAGGACTCCCTCAAGCCATCCTTAATTGGTTTGTTCCCTTGACCTCCCATCACACTGTATTGGGATAAAAGAATAATCAATCAATCAATATTTGTGGCCAAAGAATCTGGACTTATATTCGTGAACAAACCTAGCATAAGCACCCAGCTAAAGGAGTCCCTCCATCGTGCCTGCCGTAAAGCTAGCATGGATAATTTCCAGACTGGATTTTAAGGAATACTGCATATCTAAACGCACTCGACGGCACCGAGGAACGACGTCGTTAATGGTGCCGTGGACGCCTGCGAAGCATCCCACTAGGACAGCTTCTCTGGTAGTTCCATCGAGGATGCAGCTAGTGGCATTGACTAGCGTGATTTGCTAGCGGAGCTTACGGCAATTAAAGATCTGTCAGGTTCCAAATTTTTCATTTTTCAAAAAGTGTTATGGGTCAAACTATATCCAAAATAAATCTTTTTTCTCGGTGCGTTCAATATACGTAAGGGGCGACCTACATTCGTGTTCGACCTACTTTCGAGTAAATGCGGTGTCATTCTGAGCCTACTTCCCCCACTTCGCTGTTTGTATCGTGTTTTTAGCCTCTTTACTCCAGCGATCTGTCTAATAAAAACAGATACTTGAAAAACTTCAGTACTGGTCGGTGTTAAACCTAGGTTCCCGAACACAGCAGCTTCACTCCGCTGTATCCTTTCGGTTACAATCACACAATGGGCAACGAGGGATCGACTCTCAGCGTTAGGTGCAATCTCGGAGACACCGCAAAAGCACCGGGGCCTCTGAGATTGCGCCGGAGGCCCCGGTGCAAATCTCTGAGGCCTCGCAAAAGGAGGGGCACTTCGCGCACGCACCGATAGACGGCGCAGCGTGTACAGAGGCAAAAGCGAGGGAGAAGCCCGGCTGCGCGGTACTTTAGTGTTAATTCCATTGACGACAATAAAGACCCCCAAAGGATGGGTATACTGCCTGAATATTTTGTGTATTCGGTATTGATTTTGTCGTCTGTAGACTCCCTAATGCAGGTGCTATTCCCAAATGTGTGATATTGTTGCCAACGATTAAGCCGCGCAATACACGGGACCGCCAGCAAGAATAATTTCGGAATAATTTGGACCCCCTGGGGTTCCTGCACTTGAACCTAAATCTAAGTACACTGGTGTTTTCGCATTTCGGCCCCATCGAAATGTGGCCGCCATGGCCGGGATTCCATCCCACGACCTCGAAATAAGACGCAAGTTTACTTACAACAGAAGTACACAGGTGTACGCACGCGTATTGCGTACACTAGTGCACATAACGAAAGCTACACTTTTGACATCTCACTATAAGCACCCGCTTGAATTGGTGTTTTCATTTCGCGATGCAGTGCATGTGGTGTAGTGAATAAACAAAAGCATTGCATAACAATAAAGTTATGACCAGTGCAGTGCAGAGACATAAAAAATGCATAGGGGTTACATGTTACATGTCAGGAAAATAAAGGGTGCATCAAATTTACCTGCACAGGATTAATCGGGACGCTTCTTGAAAGCTTCGCTTCCCATAGATGCCAACGTGTGCATCGAATCCATTGTTATTTTTACCCTTTAGCATAACTTCAATTTGGCAGAACACGAAATGCGATTTGGTGATCAGTTGTTTCCCACGCAGCGTTATGAAGATTATTATCAAGATTGAATCCTAATTGAAATGTTAACGTATCCGATATTTCTAGTCCGAATACGACAAGCACCATAACTAGCTTTTTTTTCCCCTTCTTTTTACGGTGCCACCCACGAGTGGTCTTCGAACTGCTATCGCGAATGGGTATACCTTTGATAACGCCATGAGTAAATATCTTCCAGACTCGGTTGACCGTGTCGCATCCTGGCATGTATTCGCCGCCGTTGGGATAGAAGTCGACGTGGCCGACGGGGTCCCACATTCCCATTCCTTCGCTGCGCCCTGCATGGGAGTCAAGGAGACAGCACGGTGATGCAACTGAAAGCGGTCTCGATGTAAATTGCCACCACTTAATTAAGAAAGTAAATGTTTCCGCTATGCAAACGGCCTTTCCTTCCGTTCTTCCCTTCTCCTGAATTCAAATGGAGGTGGAATTCGGGGATTCTCTCATACCGCGACAAGTGTATCTAGTTGAATGAAAAGTGGGGCGGTAAAATGAAAGCAAAACTGGCCTAATTATGTTGATTGCTTAAGCTGACATTCCTTTGGGCTGATAATTAATTATCGGCATCCGTTTGCTTGCACAAAGCAATTTACAAATTTGATGAAATGAAACGCGAAACGAATCTTCGTAAGTCCTAAAAAAGTGTCATTTCCTGAGCAACACCTCATAATATGTTACTGTTTATGTGAACGTCTATAAAAAAACACTCCATTTACCTAATGATTATCTGTCTTAAACCAATGATGTCATTGCAATTTCTTTTACACTGGACGCTTTATAAAGTTATTTCTTATAATTGGCTGTCACATATTTATGTTGCGAAGTTAGTCATAACGATAGAGTTCATGCAAACTTTCAGTTTGACTTTACTGTTTTATTTAATGTTTCGGAAAGACAAAGGAGATTAAGGAAATCTACTCAAAGCAGTTATTACCTGGCCATGGTACGTATCCTACTTAGATCGGTCTTGTGACTGTTAAAAGAGAGAACTGCCTTTTATGCGTTACGTCTGTGAACCGGGAACATTAGCGAGCTAAGCTTTCTATGAATTTTTAAGTGTATGATGGCATATAAGAAGACGGAATGTAGAAAGCTACGCAGCAGCGCAACAACAACATCGGCATTAACATCAACAACACGCATACCCTCGTAATTCACTGGAGTAACTTGAATGGGACCACAGGATATGAGCTCCTACAATTAGATGATTTTCTATCGCTGTCCGCATAGCTGCTTCTCTTACCTGATGATCATTTGCGAGTTAATTTGTCATTATGATCTCCTGCTGCTGCCTACCTGTTGCTGTCTACAAGCATGCAACGTCACCTATAGAGTAAACCAAAACCCAACAGCACAGCATGTCCGCAACAGCATTTTGCTTGTTGCTTTTCAACACAACCCATGTATATCCCTGTTATCGCTGCATAATGTTGTTTAACTGTGCTCCTTCTACGGCACATATGTTATCATCAACTGGGAAACAGTCTCTTAGAAACATTGTCTCATGGGCCTTTATCGACGATTACGTAACTTCCACTGCAGGTTTCCCTGTGGGTTGGTGGGGGAAGCCTATCATTCGTTAAATTGTTGAGCGTCACCCACGCAACAAGAGTCCTTATCACATCACGCTTGCACAACTGTTGTGGACTTACTCGGCTGCAGCTAATATCACACGCCACGTAGAGACATGCCACTCAAGCCAAGCGGAGCGTCAAAGATTCGCAAGAACCTGCAAGCACGGATTATCGGCCCCTCACGTGGCACGCCCTTCTTCTACATCCGGGAGGCCATTCCGGGTTTGGCCATTATGATCTCGTAGGAAGAGCGCCGCGACATTTTTGTCCCATATCCCATTCGAGGCTGTGAATAACTCAAAGGCTTACACAGCTTGACGAGATAGGGATGAGCATCTGTGTGGATGGCGTCCACAAATTCGGCGTCCGTGGGGTCCACGCGTACACTGGCTGGCATCTTCTGGTAGTTTGGTTCGGCAGGATCCAGGGCTGCGTAAAAAGCGAGAATTTCAGCTATCTGAAAGATAACCAGCGAGAAAAGTTAAAGAAAGAAATTGAATCACCATCCCGGCCCCGCAAAAGTGGTTGTCCAGCGAAGCTGTAGAGAACCACCGCTACGACTGCTGAGGGGGGTATGCAATGCCTTATGGCTTTAGAGAAATGGTAGTAACGCTATTTTAGAGTAATGCTAGTAATGGGAGTAATGCTAGTTTTGACAGCACGCCGCCGCCCATAGTAGTGCTGCAACAACAATCGAATCAGTTGATATAGGCTGGTTATTTTATATGCGAAAGGCTAGGGGACGTCTCTCCCCACGTCGCATGCTGCCGTCGCCGCGGCAGCTTGCGCAACGGTAATCTTTACTGGGAAACGGATGCGGGGAGTGCTGCGTGTTTCGCGCTGCATGTAAACGCAGGAGCGCCTAATCCTCAATTACGCGGTTCGGATGCTTGTTTTGAGCTTGTTATTTATTGAAACGTATGCCGTTCTGTGTGTTGTATGCGCTGATTACAAATAATGTATGCAGTGTTCGCTTCACTTTGCTTGAGTGCTTGTAGCCTCTGCCTTACGGGGGTATGAGCCCTTAATTGCATTTGTTGTTATGAGCCATTGATGATGATAGTTTTCTGTCGACGTTACGCCACGAATCCTAGGGATCCTAGCCATTGACAGCTTCGCTGTAAAAACATGGTGGTTAGCCAGAAGAAAAAATTCGGTTTGCTACCCTGTACTGGGGGTGCGGTAGAGGACGTAGAGAAAGAAAACTAAAAGAAAGCTTAAGATTTCTTATTTTCCAGATATAGCTGCAGTACAGCAATTTTCGAGCTACGTTATCGAGAGTCCCCGTCACTGTGGTAGTATAGTAGCGACCCAGTAACGGTCATCATCGTGTCGCCGTGCCGATGATAATAAAGTTTATTTTAAAGATTGCATAATAGAAGGCATGTGAGCTAGTTCTGAACTTGCACAGAAGTTTAGCAGTGATATTTATGGACGAACAAAAGCAGCACTTATTCAAAAGTGCGCAGCCGTATAGAGAACGTTATGATCCACCACGGTAGCTTAGTGGCTATGGTGTTGCTATGCAGAGCTGGAGCGAGTGGGTTCGAATCGGGCAGCTCCGGCCGCATTACAATGGGGCCAAAACGGAAGTACTACTCTTGCGCTTAGATTTAGGGGCACGTTGAAGAACCCCAGGTGGTCAAGATTATTCCGGTGTCCTCCATTGCGGTGTGCCTCACAATCAGATTGTTTTCAGCACTCAAAATCGTACTTCTTTCCAACGAACCTACTTTTTTTCAGGAAGTTCTCGTGGTTATGATGCATTAATTTATCCTGCAGTTATTCGCAATATCTTCATTTCGTCTTTATTCAAGACAATTTGGTAAAACCGTTTTAGGTGAAATGGCAAGAGACTTTAAACTTGCCTGACTTCGTCATGTTACGCTGACAGCGACAGCAGCACAAGTAAGTTCAAAAACCAACAAAATACATATATGTTGGAAGTAGCAGGGAAGTGTTACAAATGTAATGGTATGTGGACATTTGTAATATAGGAAGTCAGTAACACAAAGTTAATCAAACAATCATAATAATCATCATCATCATCAGCCTATATTTATGTCCACTGCAGGACGAAGGGCTCTCCCTGTGATTTCTAATTACCCCTGTCCTTCGCTAGCTGATTCCAATTTTCGCCTGCAAATTACCTAATTTCATCACCCCACCTAGTTTTCTGCCGTCCTCGACTGCGCTTCCCTTCTCTTTCTTGGTATCCATTCTGTAACTCTAATGGTTCACCGGTTGTCCATCCTATACGCATTACATGGCCTGCCCAGCTGTATTTGTTCCGCCTAATATCAACTAGAATATCGGCGATCCCCGTTTGTTCTCTGATTCTCTTTCTGTGTCTTAGTGTTAGGCCTAACATTTTTCGTTCCATCGCTCTTTGTGCGGTCCTTAACTTGTTCTCGAGCTTCTTTGTGAACCTCCAAGTTTCTGCCCCATATGTTAGCACGAGTAGAATGCAATGATCGTACACTTTTCTTCTTAAACGACAGTGGTAAGCTCCCAGTCAGGATTTGGTATTGAACAATAAAACAAAATCCAACATCAATCAAACAACAATCAAGCACTAAGAGGAGGAAAGGAGATAAGAGCAATATACAGAATAAAGTTTATTTTCAGTACAACATACTCGTAACATTCTTGGAATAAAAACGGATAATGACGGAAAGTAATCGCAGTATTTGCATCAATTTCCAATACTCTTTTGCTGTTAATGTTAAACTTGCTTTCTTCGAAACTCACCTGTGATCCTGCCGAGGTTGGTGGTGTTGGCGCCGGCGTAACCCGCCACATGTGCACCCAAGCTGTGGCCAATTATGTGCATCGACCTCGGGTCGGCACCGAACGCCTCCTGTAAATCAGTGCATGAGATCGCTGTATATATACAAGCCAACACCTGCATGAAAAACCACAGTTCATCTATGGGACAAGATATATAAAACAGGGCACGGCGTACCAGTCTTGTTTCTATTATGGCTCCATTCCAATACTTGCCCTAGACAGCTAAATAGACAGCTAAGTGGATAGCGACCATCTAAAGTCTCGTTCCAATTCTGACGGAGGCGGCAAAGAAGACAGCTTCGAAAACACAGCATCCAAATAAAAAAAAATTAAGAAAACGTGATGCAGGCAATTTTGTGTCCAAACAAGATGGCGGCAAAACAGAAAGCTTGGGAACTTTGTGGGAAAGTTGTGAGCTCACAGAAAAATGTAGCCACGATGCCTTACGCTCTTAACGTAGGCTAAGTTGTGCTTTTAATATGTTCTCACACCCGAAGCGTCAAAATACAGCGATAATGTGTTTTTTATCGCTTTTCCTTGTCGACGCCGCATCCCAGAGAAGCCGTGATTTTGTAGAGATGCCTTCCGTTCGATTCTATGCCATTTTTATTATGGACCGTTCACGGCGGGCTGATCACGTCGACATCGCGGGTGGAGCTTCGCTCTGACCGCCGGCCAAGCGCGAAAAGCGAGAAAAAGAATATAGCACTAGAAAAGGCTTCACCACAAAATGGAAGCCCAGATGCGTTCCACTATTTCAGCACGTAGCTGTCTTTTTAGCTGTCTATACGTAGAATGCCTGCAATGCTGGCCAGAATTAGAACACACCCTATATGTCTTGTCCCGTGCGTTGTCTGCGCTGTTTGTCGTATTCAACGCAGAACAAACTATCCAAGCTGTGAACTCATAGTAACAAATTTCTTTTAGTATGCATGTAATACTAAACATTGGTATGGATCTAAAGATTAAGTTAGCTAACATTGGGCTGCGTTGAGGTAGGTAAAGTTCGGTTACGTAGGGTTATAGTTTAGGTTTGGTTGGGTTGTTATACTTTGTTATGGTAGGTTCATGCAAATCGACGCATGTAGTCTATAGTGTAAATTGGACTACACTAACGTGCTGCGTAGTTTCTGTCACACTTTAAAAACGCAGAATTGAGAAGAATATTCTATATTTTCCGACTAGGCCTTTCTTTACCTACGCCGTCATTTGACGGATCTTATTGTGGCGTTTTAGAAGGAGTCCAGTGACAAGATGGGGAATGCGGGAGATGCAAATTCAAGACGATGAGCAACACCGAGAACAAGGTGAAATGAGGCGCCAACGGTTCGACAACTGGGCTTGCCTAAGACAAGTTCACTTGTCAAAGCATTGGCTCCCGCTTTCACCTTGTCCTCGTGTTGCCCATCATTTTAAAAGGAGGGCATTTAAAATGTTTTAAAGGAAATGAAGCTATATATTATAAAATGCACGTTTCATGGATGAGCTATCTCACATCGGGGGATTTCTTGCGTTATCAGCTCCACCGATGCAAATGCGCAAAAACATGCGACACAATGCACGATATTTTGCGGGAAAAGCAGAAAAGGAAAGGCACTCAGCGTACCGCTATCAATAAGTGTACGAAAGAGCATTTGGAACAGAAATGATGACATTACGATTTATCGAGCGTACGTCGGCTGCATTGTCGGGTGTATGTCGACCGCATTGTAATTGTCAGTCATGCGAGGAGGGGCTGTATCTTGTATCGATAATTTAAAGTTTTCATTGTTCTTGCCATTTGTCTTTTCTCGCGTGAAGCCGCGCCGCCACTATCACCACTATCACTAGTATCGGCCTCTCCGTGAGTCAGGTGACACGAAATGATAAGAATCTGAGTATGCACCTGCCCGTGTTGTTTCGACCTTCGTCGTCCCTTTTTGCTGACCTAAAATAATTGAAGGACAAAGGACCACCACAATATAATAGCTTGAAACTTGCAAAATTACCTTGCTTTGCAGCAAAGATAGCAAATGCGCTGAGAAATGGAACAGGAGGGAGCGTCACGTGACTCATTTGAAGCCCACCTATGTCGGCCCAGCACGTGGTTAGGTAACGGAAGGTTTTAGCGCCACCCACCCCCGCGCTCAGCACGAGCACTTGCGAACAAAGATTGCAACAGCAGCGTACGTTGCGATTAGAAATATGATGTGTACATTGCAAGAAACAACCCATGTTGCACAAGTATGTCGGGGAAAAATGTACGGAGAGCGGTTGTCAAAGTAAGCGAGGTAGTACGTACCGAATAAACCTGCCGGCAACCAAACATACGGGCCGAGTCCGCCGAGCGCAGTCGATAGTTAGAGGTCACGTGGGGAGACGATGTTTGTGGGCACGGGAGTAAGTAAGAGTTAAGGTAACGGTTTTACGGAATGTTGGCACGAGAAGGCTCACTTGGTGCATGATATTCCATCTTATAATAGTTTATTTCCTTCCTCGATATGCAGTCGTCGAAATAGCCCTAAGTTTAGAATAACATCAACTGTCACAACTGATTTTAGAGGTTCTGCCCTCTCTGTTTACAACTGAACAAACCAGTAAATGCGTAACTCACAAAAGTTATTGAATGTAAGAGTCATCTCCCATTGGACACCGTGACGCCGATCACCTCGGTATCACATCGACGGCCGTCCTGAGTTGCGGGAGCTCGAACAGCGACCAATGCGAAAACGATCACATTAGAACAGCCCTCGCATTCTCATGTTCAGGGAATCTGCTCTGCGTTAATGAAAGCTTTCCATTGTTTTTATTCACATGAAATTAAAGGAGAAGCAAGTTGGCGCCTTAATTGGTGACTGTTACTCCTCTTCGCAGGGCAAGCGAAGTAAAAGCACAGAAAGCACCAGCAAAGCACTGGAGACCATCAAATATCACGGAAATTGGTGAAGTTCTGCACAACGGCAAAGGCAGGCACATAACAGCATCAAATTGCTCTCTGAGACACACGCAGTATCGTAAACAAGTGAAAGCGGACAAAGAATTCACGAAAGTGGCAGTTTGGGCTCTTTTTTTATAAGTTTCACTCTAAAAGTAGCACTTATAAGTTGCACTCTATACGTTTTGCAGGCGATACGGTTATGTCTAAGCGTATATACTTAACAGACCACATAACATCATATAACTGAACCAAATGTGATCTACACCTATACGTATTTGCCATTGCGATATGCTTTTTGCCACTGGCTGACCGCTGCCGCTAATTAATATTTCCAACTTGACGATTGGCTGGCATTTGTTATTGCGAACAGTTATGACGTAAGAGATTTTTGGGAATACGGGCCCCGTGTCCGAATTCATGAGTTCGTAAGAGCTATTTCTCATGGGTGGTCCGCTTTTGCCAATGTGTTCATTGCCGCCATTGGCTATAGCTTACGAACTGAACTGGCGTAAGCATTGCTTTGTAATACTCGCTTAATAAGCTTCACTCTCTTTCTCTCTCTCTCTCTTTGCAGAATCATCTTTCATGGAGAGCGAGCGCCTACCTTCAGTTTCCTAATGAAGAGCGCCAACTCGGCGCCGACGATCCTGGCGTTGGCGCATGCGCTCTCGTAGAGGCCAACGTTTCCTTCGCTCCAGTCGACAATGATCACGTTCACGTCCGCCTGCTTCAGGTAGGCATCTTTCATTTCCTGCAACCAAAAGTGGTGCGAGAGGGGCCATTAAGTGCCAACTGACACTCAGGAGATGAATCTAAATAATAGTGCTAGTGTTAGCTGTAGACAACGCGTACTACATAGGGCGGTGTAATGTAAGGATTCCTTGCTTTCAGTTCCATTTCTTTATTATGCACCGACCACGACTTGCCGAACGTGGTGATACCGTATGCGTACTAGCGCCGCTATTAGCCCCGACTAGACTATGTGCGAAAAGCAAGAGTGTTGGAATATAATGTTTACATTATCCGGGCCATCAACGAGGACAAGGAAGCGTTCCTCATCTACCCTCCGTCCCCGTTGCTTAAAGCTAGCGTACACTCGATGGCCCGCAAATTTATCCTTTGACTGACCTTGTATTGTTGTGCGCTGCTCTGCGAGAAGTGGAGTCTCAATATGGTGAAGCCATGACTCAGTCGACGTGCATTACCAACTCGCCTAAGCTATTACACTCTCGACCAACGTCAGTCTAGAACAGAGTTGCCAACCTCCGAAGCTAATTTTCCCCTAACTCGGATAGAAAAATTCCCCAAATTTCCCTAGATTTAGACAAAATGCGGTTATTGAGTATGTTCTCTGTAAGATAAACTGCGCACGGTGTCATACAAATACTCAATATTTTAGTTTGAAGACTTATTTATGCATTCGTTTGAAAGAATTTATTGGTCACTGTGCTTAAGCTGAAATGATGTCACAGTGCAAGTTGCAATGCTTACAACAGCATTTATTCGCGCACACCTCGATAATGTCAAACGTAGAAGCAAAATTGTTCCTATCGAGACGTTTTGGCTACCATCAGACACGAGGTAATAATAATAATAATAATAATAATAATAATAATAATAATAATAATAATAATAATAATAATAATAATAATAATAATGAAAGTAACATTATTTTGTGAGTGTGCTTGCAGAAACTAAGAAAAGCAGAAAAAAAAAACATTTCCGCCTCCATTCCACCCTGTGCAATTGGACGTACAGCGAAGCTGTCGCCGACGTTACACAAGCGCCAGCACCACAAGGCGTCGCACCGTGGAGATCAATGTGGCGTCCACAACCTCGTTCGCGACCCTTCCGTTGGTGCTTCGACGCCGCGGTGCGCGTTCGCGGCCTCCATACGCTTACGCGTAACCCGCGTTCACGAAGTGAACGTCACTGTAAATGTTAAGTCTTGCCCCGATGTCGATTACGGTCGCAGCACACTCTGCGCGACCGATGCAACGGACAGAGCGCCCACTCATCAAGCACAGATACATCGTGTGCACACGTTCGTCACTCGCGCACGCGCACAGCTGTTCTGGAGTGCAGCATATATCCTCATTCTGGGAGACCTCCCCCCTGGTGCAAGTGCGTTATCGAACTAATCCAACTGCTCAAAGTGCGTCACAAAATTTGTAAAGTACGACTTACACGCAACCTGCGCACATGATAGCGTCGGATTGTAATTTGAACAAACGAGAAAACACAATTCTGTTACGCGGAAACTCAAGATTACGCTTGCTCTAGAGACAAAAATTGTTTTTTTTTCTTTGTCGACGTGACGGTGTAGACGCACGGACACAGAAAAGTTCTCGGGGTAGCCATATACAGCCTGGCTGTAAAAGTACTACGTTCTATACTGCTATGGAGGAGTAAGAGAACGCAGATTAGCCAAAAGTAGAGAAGCTGCATGTACGCGACGACAAGGAGCCCGTGTGTTCTGCACAAGAAAGCCAGCCTCAACGGCTCCGCTCATTCGCATCGGCTAACTTGTACTTTTCAATACATTTCTTAAAGTATGATTTCGGTTCTGCGCTCATAATACGGACAGTTCCTTTGGCTAGGTAGGCAGCTAGGTACGAACGGCAATAGTTCAGTAAGAGTGATCTGTTTAATTGCCACAGGGCATCCACACCTTGTCGTTTACTTGAAAATGTGCGTTCACTGAGCTGCTGTACGATTAAAATTAAGTTATATTGGCATTCCAACGCGAAGGCAATTCGCGGGGACTAAAGTCAAAACACGCCGTCACCTCTGTAGTTTCATCGCGACAGTGGTTACTTTCCTCCATGTGTAAGCGAAAAATTTCCTGGATTTTGACAAAATTTCTTTTTCCCTAAAGACGACACGAATTCCCTAGATCTAGGGAAATTTCCCTGGGGTTAGGAACATTGGTATAGAAGCACGTAATCTTGCGCCTGAAACAGACGCACCTTACGGGAGAAAATGGAGACTTCAGGTTTCGCTTTATTTTTGTTTTACGAATGAGCTTAAATAAACGAATCACGTCGGTGTGTGGTATCCACGAGGATGTCGGGGAACTTGCGCTCTTGGGATGGTTTACAGGCACAAGTGCACCAGGAGTTAATTGCCCCACCTTACATTAGGGCACTGCAGCCGTACACAAAATTCAACGAATTCTAACCTGTTACTCTTGGAGAATAGATCTCTATCGTTGCTTTTTGCCGTTACCTTTTATAGCCGTAATCAAAGATGTTGCAGGGTAGGAAACCTGAATTTTTTCGGGTTAACCTCTCTGCCTTTCCCACCACGTTTCTCTCTTTTCTCTCTCTCAAATGTGTTGCCGTAACCTATGACGCCTGTGTAAGCTGGTTCTTCGAGTTGGGTCATAACCATGCAGTGTTGTACAGTGAGCTCGCTTCCTGGCGCACCAATCTTTTGTGCTCATTGTAAACGTACCCTTTAATGGCATGTTCAGCGTAGCAGGCAGGATTTCACCGGTCACGCCTCCGCATTATTGGCAAAAATTGGTCAATCTTCTTTTATTATAGAAATATATTCGGTTTACTCATGGTTTTGAAACTTAAAGGGGTTCCTGAACCACCCCGCGGGCTTGATAAAAAAAAAAAAAAGAAAAGATCCTGCGGATACGCTGCTGTGAGTATCTCAGCCGAATTTTGCCCTCGTGCAGGGCACTTGTGGCTCACAAGCAGAGCGCGAAATCAATTTTTTTAAAACTCTCTTTTCAACAAAGGCCTTCTCGTCACCCTTTCGGGGCTGCCGGCGGCTGCCCCTTGACGTTCACAGGCAGATTCCCGTAGAGCGCTGCCATTTACCGATAGCTGACATCAATAAAAAAAAAGGGTATTTGGATGAATGCGCTTCTTACAGCTGTTACTGGATACGTTTATTGATGCAGGGGCCCCCTATAAGGCGAAACTATTCCAATCTGTTTTTGTTCCCATCTCCTGACGTCAAATTTATGTGACCACCACCGAAAGCATCGGGTGGTGACCCGCAGCTTTGTTTGGACAGACCAATCAAGCGGTCTCCTGGTTTATGTGAGGTCGTTTTTTTTTTGGTGCTTTCAGTGCGAATAGCATTGCCTTCCTTGACTGCTTTCTCTTTTCTAATAGCTTGACAAGAGGCGAGGAATATGCAGAAGTGAAAAGGCTTTCGGTGGGGCCGAGATAGCACACTGAAAGTAGATAACCGGATGAGGAAGGTGGTGCTGGCATTTGCGATTGGTGCGCTTCCCCTTGCCTTGCCGTGGCTTGTTGAAAATCACAGCAGTGTGCAACGGAAGGTTTACAATGCCGCTAAATCGGATCCTCAATGAGTGTGAGCTGGCAGGGCGATGTCGTCTATGCTACCGAAAGTGCTCGACAACGATTATACTGCTGCGCATCATATTTTATTACATGCAAATAAATCATTCTGCCCGGCAGCTCCGAGTCGGCAGCGCCAGAGCGATCGGCGGGCAGCACCTCCTATTCCTTTCGAGGTTTGGTGACGTCGCGTGAGAAAGGCCAAGTGGGTGCATCCCGAAAAAATTTTAACTAATAGTGGTGGGCTAATGGCGAAAAAAGGCGTAAAATGGAAAATATTATGTTTGTTTTGTTTGATTTAATTACGCATAATCAGTGTGTACATGTCATATCAGATGAGAAGCTTTCGCAGTTTTTGTGATGTCGCGTGACAGACAGGCAAAGTCGGTGCGGCCCGAAAAATATTTGACCAATCACGGAGAGCTGATTACAGAAATGGGATAGAAACAGTTTGGAATAGCTTTACGTCATAGCGCCTCAGTTTACTAAACAGGCTTAAGTAAGTGAAAATCTGCGCTTCGGAGAAGAATATATTACGTACTTCCGGGAAAAGCCGATTATCGTCTGCTTACGCTAGGGCGCGCCCGCCCACGCAGGAATAGCACTTTAGCCCCACTACTTATCGGTGTCGCAGCCGTCGGGTCTCTCTAATTTCAATTAATTTTGAACACTCTAGTAGCCTCGAACCACGCCAATCTTAAGATCAGACCACACGCACGCTTGTCAGCACGCGCTCACTCCGGTCCACTCCTCACTCCGGTCCACGCCTTGGCAGACATCGCTTCGAACTGAACTATTGACAGCCCTTCTTAATGCGCAATTTCAATGTGGCTACTATCCGTTAGTCAAGCTGGCTCCGGGCAAAGCCGGTCGACACAACCTGGCACGGTAAGACTGGACCACAACTGCGCGAGCGCGCACTCCAACCCTGTAGTGCACTTTGCAAACGCACTACAGTTGCGTGTAGCTGAGCTTGCTGCGTGACGTACATACAAGATACTACTGCCTCCACGGGGCCCCGCGACGAGCCCGCTCGCTGAAAATCGAAACCTGAGTAACTCAAGCAGGCTAGGTGACTATTTGTCACCGCCCCGTTTCAAATGAAATGCCTTATATCATCGATCATCATCTGAGCTCCCTGCAGCTCGCTGAGCATAGAGTTGCTATCTATATTAACTCCAATGTTCTGAAGACAACAGCGAGATCTTAGTAGGTTAGGTTAGGTTACGTTAGGTTAGGTTAGGTTCGGTTCCAGGTGCGTGGCGAGTTTGCCTGAGCGCCAACATCCGACTGGAACAAGTTGTATGCTTCCCGAGTTGTATACTTTCGAGGTGCGTCGCCATCATGTTCGAAGCTCGTTACTAGGGAACGTAAAGGCGACGTTTCGTTCAAGCCTCGAAAATTGTGTGATTGCAGTAGCTATAAGTGCGAAAGGAAACGTGCTAAGCATGCCACTAGGTGTTAGAAAACACGGCCGCGCGTAGCTATCTAGTACACTGTAGTGCTGTACAGCAAAAGGATGGGACACCAGCAACTTGAGGGAGTTGAGGGATATCCTCCGAGTTTGGTGCGTGGTAGGCGCCAAAACGGTAATTAGTGGCGTCTACGTCAACATCCAAAATCGAATTCGAAACGCGCACCTCGGTGACGTTCAGTTGGCGGAGCGTTGTGGGCACGGCCGGCACCGCCGTATCCTTCGGACTGAAAGGCATTGAAGAAGCTAGAAGCTGGAGCACCGCGAAGACGATCAAAAGGCGATATCTGATTGCCAATAACTCCGCTTTTGCTGAACGTATTGAATTACTTTTTGCTGCAATGTATTTATGAAATAGCCCATTTTAACTTGAAGTGCATTTATCGACTTCGATAAAAAAAAGTGTTTCAGGGCCCCTTTAAACAAAGACCGAGACAGGCGCAGGTCTGTCGTTGTTTGCGCTTCAATACCGTGAATATCTGCAAACTATCCTAGTTGTGCACTCTTCTATAATCGGCATATATCGGCTTAGGTACACTCTCAATCTTGCTCCACTTAAGTTTCACTTAGTAAGTTGAAAACGTCTGCAAATATGTTCCACTTAGTAACCATGTGGAACGGGATTAGGAACGTAAAGCATCAGCTTAGATGCCCACAAGACAAAACGGAAACAGGGAAATGTGGAATCACTAACGGACATCCAGGCGCCGAAGGATAACCTGTCCAGGTATCCGTGTACGAGGAACTTTGTCTCCCGGGAGCTGTTGAAAGGTGCGGCGCTAATCGATTCCACGGGGGAATTCCACATGAGCACCACGTGGCCCGGCTGGATGCGTCGGTTGTACAGGAGGAATTTGGTGTTCACCACGTGCCTGTCTGCCGGGACGAGGTTCACGGGACGGTGCACGGGGTCGTAGAAGTCGCCGCCCATGTCCATGCAACCGAGCTCCCCGTAGCATTTCACTTCCGCGCGCACTGTGGGGACAAGTGGCGAGAGCGTAATGGACGTCACAGGGTTGTTCGACAGATTTTCTTCCCGAGACCCGAAGACAGCGCATGAACATAATCGCTTTTCAAGTCGGTTCTTATTACCGACTGGTACGCGTTTCGAACATGCATGATCGATAAACCCGTTGTTTGCCTAAATACCATAGTTAGATGTTGAAGGCGTAGATGTACGTTAAGAAAGTATAGCCGTCAGCCTTATGCTCTTGATGTTTTTTTCTCAATATCGTAAAAACAGCTTATTTTTGCCTCCACGAGGATGACAGTGCAGCATTGTGTGGTAGCTAGGATGTAATGTTGATGCAAAGCATCATCGATATTTATGCCAACTCACGGTATTCCGCGAATGCAGTTCACTGGTCCTTTTCGTCAAGCTGTCATTGTTGTAGCTTTTTGTTTTTATCCAATCATTTAGTTTTTTCTCGAAAATTGGAAGAAATGAAAAAATAAAGAATCTGGCCTGGGGGTATTCACAAAAACTTCTGTACGCTAGAATATCTCGTAAGAAAAAAAAATTCCGCAACTCTTGTTGCAGGACATATTCTTAGTGAAGGCAGCCGGCCGATGACAAAGTGCGCTTACGAAAGAACGCCTGAAATCTGAATCTGTGATGACACAATGGTCTAGGTCAAATTAG
The DNA here is from genome assembly GCF_013339745.2 of Dermacentor silvarum. Taxonomy (NCBI): domain Eukaryota; kingdom Metazoa; phylum Arthropoda; class Arachnida; order Ixodida; family Ixodidae; genus Dermacentor; species Dermacentor silvarum. The sequence goes on along the minus strand of NC_051164.1, from coordinate 102,026,669 downwards.
TGCCAATTTTCACGAAAGATGACGGCAAGATTATGCTTAAACCACTTCCATACGGCTCCGCATGCATCCGACTGTCTATGAGGAAGGAATATATTACTTAATCACTTCCGAGTTTATTTAAAAAATGATTGAAGACAATGCGCATTATAATGCTACAAATATCTCATGAGTGATATAACTGTATGGCGCCCAAGGAGCAACAGTTCTCAAGACGGACAAATAGAAGATCATATACGAGTCACAGGCACCGAATTCGAGAGAGACGTCTCGCTTTTTAACCATAAGCTCTAGCACAGGGTTTAACCCCGATCTCCTGTTCCAAATATACATATAAAACTCAAGAACACCACATTTACCTTTAGTGGTCCACAGTGTTTGAACAAGGGGTGTCGCTGAAGTCTGTTTGAACAAGGGTACTTATCTTCCTCGAAGCATTGCCTCCAACGACATCTCTTGTTCGACGACTGTTGACCACTAAAGTTTCGAACTTCCTGTGATCGTCCCTGTTGCTATGTTTACATCTAGCAATTAGTGTCCCCCCTCCTAACATGACTGAACACACTGGTCCATTGTTTCCGGGCATTATACCTTAAATAGAGCTCCCTTCCCCGATGGGGCAGGCTGAAATATTCCTTACAAACATACCTTTACCGATGAGAATCGAGGAGCAGCATAAAAATAAGACAGATGTTGTCGACCACATACTGCGGTGCTGGTACTATCCTGCAAATGCCGAATGTCACACTAATTGCAGGTGGATTCGTGAGACCACGCAAGCTGGCAATTAGAAGCTTTAAACCGCATATATAGAGAAGGTCGGCCACACCGATTTTGCCATTGTTCTATGGCGATAAGCCCTACGAGAGGTGTGTAGGCAAAGATAGCGTTATCTCGGTGCTCTTGTGGCCACGCGAGGGCCGATAATTACCGTTGCGGCGCCATTATAGCAAAATTAGAGGCCATCCCCCTGGTCATCCTCCTCCCGCCATTGGCTACGATAGTTTCGAGTCATCAATTTGTGCATTCAAGGCACACGTTTAACCACAGATATAAGTTCGTCCACTGCATTATTTGTCCCGTTCACGCGTCACTATACCAGTCGCGGGAGTGTCACCTGACCATCGAACGATGCAAGTTACGGTACTTGTGAATTGAGGATGATGAATTGATATGCAATCACGTATAGGCGGGAGATAATGCACATTTATGTTTGCATTGGTCAGCGTAGGGTGGTACGATCCGCTCAACATAATGATCGTATCCCCTTCGATAAGTATGAAAGGAGTGGAATATAGGACGTTCAAGTAGCGGCATGCGAATGGCCTCTATACGAGAAAGTTTAACATTGCGCAGTCTATTGCACAGTTACTCTTACAGTGAACACCTATTGTATTATACGGCCGTTGATTACAGTTAATGTATGTGATGGAGGCCTGTAGATTAGGGCTAATGGCAGTAAATGGCGTAGAAAACGAAGACAGACAGAAAGAAAACGCGTGGTCTTCGTTTTCGGCGTTGCTTACCGTCGCAAGCTATATTGAACCAAGTATCCCAGCGTCGCACGCATCTGCAGATTACGTTTTATTCATGAATGTCTGAGGCCTAATGGATCATATATCAGCTGGTTTATTACAACATCGTCGAAGGAATGTTGCGGTTATAATGCATATATTACAATTTAGCTATCGTCTTCAAGAGTGAAGGTTAGTGTTCATCTTAAAGATGTCGCTGAAGCCAACGATTCGGCCAGGGGCATTGTCTTGGTCACTGCAGCAAATAAAGAAGTTCAGTGACAAGACAATCTAGCACGTCCGATGCGTGCTAAAAGGCTTCAAGGGCTACATAGTCGTTTACGTTATTCTAATCTTGCACTTAGTTGGCTCGAGCACTGCTGCTCGTGTTTTCTGCAACTTACAGTGTGGGCCTTACTGCACATAATAATGCAGCATGTATTACTGCAGCATTCTGGCGCTGTTGGCGAAGAGATGCATGTAATGACTGAAGACTAGATAATTGCGTACAGTGGTTTTAAGGTGCGCCACATCAAACGCTGATCGAATTCTCCCAGAGTTTGAAAAATTGCACCGGGGAAACTAGCGGTAATAAGAAAATTATCGCACCGTACCGGAAGCTTTAGCTATCGTGTTGCTGTATGAATAAAACGAATATTCGATTTAATTTACCTCTGTGACAACTTAACGAACTTACAAGTGCACTTGTAGCACCAAGAGGAATTAGTTCCCATTCCCCTCCCAGTTCAAAACGCTTGTGAGATGCAGACACTTAATCTTCAGGATTGTGCCTAAGCCTTATTATGCTTCACCTCCTAAGGATCATGTCAACGAAATGTGTTTCACGCTGAAGACAAGGCATCGAATTTGGGGCCAGAGTAATCTAATGACTCGATTGAAATGCTATTCATTTTCGCACTTCATCGGTTTCTTGCACGTGGCGTGTGTATCATAAAGCCTAAGGTATCTGTGAAAGCGCCATTTTCATATCTTCATAGCACGGGGCTTTACAAAGCATTTTTGTTGGTTTAACGTTCCCGAGGCAGTGGCTACACTTCATCTGTTCAGAGAGAGAGGAAGGCAAGGAAAAGCAGTGAGGTTAACTAAACGCGCGTCCGGTTTGCTACCCTGCACTGGGGGAAGGGGTTACGGGTCAAGAGTTAAAAATGAAGGAAAATTATACCCGTCACGGGCATTTTATTCTGGAACTCGCTACAACAACAACAACAATGAACATCATGATTGTCATTACGGACACTGTGATTATGGGGCCCTTGTCAAAGTTATCACGTATTTACGCAACACGAGTAAATTTCATATCCGGTGTTGTTTTTTAGCTGCACCATATTAAAAAAAAACATATTATGGCAGATAGTACACTTTTAACCCGTGATCCTAATTACTCGATGAGGTGGCCATTCCAAAAAAAAAAAACGAAATCAAAACGCTTAATAGTAATGAGCATAATTACGTCAATTACAAGTTTAATTAAATATTCTGACACATTTTAACCTAAGAAGTGTAACTAGTGAGTTTGCAAGGCGTATACCACTTGGAACGAATTTTCACGACTGCACCAGTGTCGAGGTAATTTTCAGTGTGTCCGACCAAATGCATTGGTGTTCCAGTTACTATTCCGTTTCCATTCCGAAAACAATTTTCTTTAAAAAATGTAACTGGAACGCCAACGCATTTTGTCGGACACGTTGAAAATTAATATCTTGAAATTGAATTCGTTCCAAGTCAATACGATACGCTTTGCGAACTCACTAGCTACAATTCGTAGATTAATGTATGTGATATGTGCCGCAAAGTAATTCGCGTAAGTATGCTGATTATTCAATCATTAATTTTAATTTCTCGAAGTAATGGAGGGCTCATATCGTCTACCCTAGCTCAAGGCTGAGAATTCAGGTACCTGCGACATGCATTCTTTACAAATTTGATGCAGCTAACACAAAACACCCTATATACATATAGTAACTGAATTTTTCAATGGGCCAAGCGTATTTAGAAAGGTGAGAAGCACAACTACATACATTGTCGTGACCGGGAAGAACCCCAGTCGCACAACGGAAGTCACTAAGCTAACTGGTTATTGGGCGAACCTATGCCCAGCAAAACAAGTAACACTCAGCACAATGATGGCGGCGAGCGCGTTCTTCGGCCGTCGAAATCTTGTCTGTGGCTAAGACACTTCGGCTATTTATCCATGACTTATTGAACCTTTCAGCGTAATCATTCGTGTTCGCCTAAGTTGTACAATGCACACGGCAATTATCGCCGCGCGCACATTCTAATTGCACAAGGTTCGGCGGCGACGTAAACAACTGATAGAACCAGCGATAACATTCGAGAAACTTCCGATACACAAAGGCGCGTCTTGCACTTTGCGATAAATTTCAATATGCTTTAGCCGTTGAAACGCGGTCACCGGGAAAGATAAAGAAGTACACCTGGCAATGTATATCAGGTGTTCTTTTCTTTTTTAAGTCCAAACTTTTTCAAAATTGCCTGTGGTTCTACGAGTTCTACGAGAAACCAAAATATCTAATTGAATAATTACCGTAATTACACTAATCACCTTTTAATTAATTACTTTACGGCACATATTTAAATCTACGAATTATAGCCAGTCAGTTCGCAAAGCGTATCCACTATAGGATCGAATTCGCAGGACTGCACCAGTTTTGACATACCAATTTTCAAAGTGTCCGATAAAATGCACTGGCGTTCCAGGTACTAATTCAAGAGAAGCTTGTATATGCTAGCCTGCGCCGGCGATGTAACGCTAAAAAAACCAGCTGATCTCAGAGCTGCACAGGTGACTCGCGCTCGTGCCACTGCTCCCGCGTTCGTTGTCGTCGTCTTATTCCACATTTGTCTGTGTTGCCACTAATCATTCCAGCGCAGAATTTCACTTCTCTTCTGTCGTCGTAATGAGGAGACCTCCCATTAAATTTTTACGTAACGGACAGATTTAATTTTGAAGAAATTAAATCCATTCGAAAATACGTTCAGAATGAACACGCTCGGGAAAGCGCTCGTCACCGACATGCCGATTCCAGCGTGACGGCTTCCGAAGCTCAAGTGAAACGTCAGCAAAGAGCCGCGGACCCCGAGTTGAGGGAGCGCGATGCTGGTGCCAAGCGTCAGCGTCGTCTAGCTCTCCAGGAACCCGACAATGCTGGTGCACGCTTCGGCAACGCTAGCGCCAACTTCCCAGTGTGACGTCCAGGTTTCACCGCGAGTTTCTCAACCGAAACTTCGGAGCCAGCTGCAGTGTGTGTGGCCGGTTGTGGTTCTAGCACAACGTGGTACTCGTCAGGGCAATTCGTTCGGAGGAACACCGAAGAAACACACGACGAGCTTCGCTTACCCCCATCTCCTCGACAGGGGAGGGGCTACTGATTTTTAAAAGAAAACGCTGTTTTATGCATTGAAGCCCAAAAGTAACTGGAACACCAATGCATTTCTACAGACATACTGAAAATTAATGTCCTGGAAATGAATGTATTTCTGATTATTACTTGGAATATTCTCCCCATTTCTTGGCCAATCCCAATACCCGTTTATAGTGGGTATGAGCCACAAACTCAGTGGACAACATTAACAACAGCACGTTCACTAAGCGTTCTGAATATCTAAATTCATAACGGCGTTTCGCGACTGCTCGAGGCACTCCCTGCAACCGCTTGGCTCTTTGTGACCCTAGCCACTGGTCGGGAATCCAAGCGGAATCAGCCTAACACGCGTGGCACGATGGCTGACATATTCAAGGGCAAGTCTTTGATCAAGAAGGACGGCAAGTCGTTTCCGGCCGAGCCGGTGCTCCGCGACAAGCAGCTCATCTGCCTCTACTTCGCCGCGCAGTGGTGTCCGCCATGCCGCATGTTCACACCCGTCCTGGCGAACGTCTACAAGGACGCCAAAGAGGATAACCTGGCCATAGAGGTAAACGCACGCGTACTATCATCGTCATCAGCCTATATTTATGTCCACTTCAGGATGAAGGCATCGCCCTGTGTTCTCCAATGACCCTTGTCTTGCGCTAGCTGATTCCAACTTGCGCCTGCAAATTTCCTAACTTAATCACCCCACCTAGTTTTCTGCCGTCCTCGACTGCGCTTCCCTTCTCTTGATATACATTCTGTGACTCTAGTGGTCCACCGGTTATCCATCCTACGCATTACATTGCCTGCCCAGCTCCATTTTTTTCTCTTAATGTCAACTAGAATATCGGCTATCCACGTTTTCTCTCTGATTCACACCACTCTCTTCCTGTCTCTTAACGTTAAGCCTAACATTTTTCTTTCCATCACTCTTTGCGTGGTCCTTAACTTGTTCTCGAGCTTCTTTGTTAACCTCCAAGTTTCTGCCCCATATGTTAGCACCGGTATAATGCAATTATTGTACACTTTTCTTTTCAACGACAGTGGTAATCTGCCAGTCAGGATTTGGTAATGCCTGCCGTATGCACTCCAACCCATTTTTATTCTTCTGTGAATTTCCTTCTCATGATCAGGGTACCCTGTGAGTAATTAACCTAGATAAACGTACTCCTTTACCGACTCTAGTGGCCGACTCGCGATCCTGAATTCTTGTTCCCTTGCCACGCTACTGAACATTATCTTTGTCTTCTGCGTATTAATCTTCAACCCCACTCTTACACTTTCTCAGTGCTGTAATTCGGCCCCATTGTTGCTGAATAGGCCAATGTCATCTGCAAACCGAAGGTTGGTCAGATATTCACCGTTGATTCTCACTCTTAAGCCTTCCCAGTCTAAGAGCTTGAATACTTCCTCTAAGCACGCAGTGAATAGTATTGGAGAGATTGTGTCTCTTTGCCTGGACCCCTTTCTTGATAGGTAACTCTCTACTTTTCTTGTGGAGAACCAAGGTAGCTGTGAAATTTTTGGAGATATTTGCCAAGATATTCAAGTGTGCCTTCTGTACTCTTTGAATACGCAGTACCTCTATGACTGCTGGTATCTCTACTGAATCAAATGCCTTTTCATAATTTATGAAAGCCATATAGAATCATTGATTGTACTCCACAGATTTATCGATTTCCTGTTTGATGACATGGATATGATCCATCGTAGAATATCCCTTCCTGAAGCCAGCATGTTCCCTTGGTTGGCAGAAGTCAAATGTTGCACTGATTCTATTGGAAATTATATTGGTGAATATTTCATACAATACTGAAAGCAAGCTAATGGGTCTATAATTCTTCAATTCTTTAACGTCTCCCTTCTTGTGGATTAGTATAATGTTGGCGTTCTTCCAGCTCTCTGGTACACTTGAATTCGTGAGGCATTGCGTATAAAGAGCCGCAAGCATTTCAAGCATAATATCTCCTCCATCTTTGATTAAATCCACTGTTAATCTATCTTCTCCAGCAGCTTTTCCCCTGGTCATGTCTTGCAAGGCCTTTCTAACTTTATCGCTGGTTATAGGTTATATCTACAGTTATATAACCACTTCTAATGAAAGTAGCTTGGCTGCTCTTGGCACTGTACAGATGAGTATAGAATTCTTCTGCTGTTTTTACTGTGTCATCAAAATTTCTGATGATATTACCCTGCTTATCTTTGAGTGCATACATCTTGCCTTGTCCTATGCCAAGTTTTCTTCTCACTGATTTCATGCTGCGTCCACATTTTACTGCTTCCTCAATCTTTTTCACGTTATAATTTCGAATATCCCTCACTTTTTTCTTGTTGATCATCTTTTGACAGTGCAGCAAATTTTATGTGATCTCTCGAGTTTGACACTTCCGTGCTTTCTCATTTCTTCATTAAGTCTTGTGTTACTGGGGAGAGCTTACGTACTGGTTGCCTTGGTGCCTTACCTCCCACTTCAAGTGCTGCTTCTGAGATCAGCCTAATTACGGTTTCATTCATTACCTCTATCTTGTCTTCATCTTCCTGTTCGAAAGCAGCATATTTGTTTGCGAGCACCAGCCTGAATTGGTCTGCTTTTACCCTTACTGAGTCTAGGTTGGCCTGTTTCTTATTGACTTTTGACTAATTTTATTAATTCTCTCGTCAAATTGAAAGAAATCCTAGACCTCACTAACCTATGGTCAGTGCACTTTACCCTACCTAACACTTCTACATCCTGTACTATGCTGGGATCGGCAGAGAGTGTGAAATGTATTTCATTCCTTGTTTCTCTAATAGGGCTTTTCCAGGTCCACTGCGCTTCCTGAAGAAGGTATTCGTTATTCGGAGCCTATTCCTTTCCGCGAATTCTACGAGCATCTCTCCTCTGGTGTTCCTATAGAATCTACGCCGTAGTTGCCAATTGTTTGTTCACCAGCCTGCGTTTTTCCCCACTTTTGCATTGAAGTCACCCATGACTACTCTATACGGAGTTTGCACCTTTCTCATTGCTAACTCAACATCTTCATAAAACTGTTGCATGTCTTCATAATCGTGACTGGAGGTTGGGGCGTAGGCTTCTACTACCTTCATTATATACCTCCTTCATTCTATACGCGTACTGTAGGCTTATCGTATTCAGTGAACCACGTGAAGGCAACGGACAATGAAGCGGCGCTGACTAACACTGTGGCGGTCAGGACACCAGAACCCGCATTCAAACGAGCTCACGTATCGTCGTCGTCTGACAAGAAGACGAAGCTTTCTTTGGGTGGAATTCTCGGGCGATCACTTTGGGCTTTCGCGTGACTCGGCACCGAAAGCGTCCCGGACAAGTGTTCTTGGCGCTGTGCCAAGCTCGTTATCAGTGCCAAGAGCGCTGACGCCGCTAGTTAGGTGCCGAAACGAGCCAAGTCTCAAGAAAGCGAGTGTAACAGGTTGGCAACGTAACGGTAAAAACCGCGGGATTTAGAGTATTTGTTTTAAAATCATAAATTCTGCCGTTGTTCGAATGTAACGCGAGGGTAGAGTTCAAGCAACAAAAATCATGAAAAAAAAACTCGCGTTACAATCAAGTAAACACAGTGATTGAGACTGCAAATACACAACCAGGATTTCTCAGAAAGAAAGCGAGAGAAATAGATACATTGAATTGGATGCAAAGAATGGGAACAAAAAAGACTAGCGATGAGAAGAAGAAAGCAAAATGTTATCAGCACGATAACACGAAGGGAAGTGCCTTGCTATTTGAGGCTCGAGCTGGTTGCTTAAGTACAAAACATATCGGAGCAAATATTCCCGACAAGATGACATTGTATGCGGCAGCAAACATCCGGAGACGATGCACTCGGCACATCCTAACGGAATGCGAAGTGATTCACCCAGTGAGACGCGTATAGGTAACGTACACCTTCCAGAAGCGCTTTGATTTAAACTGGATGGAAGCGTCAACCGGTCAGCAGTCGAGATAAGCAAGAGACGTTTAGAGTATTGGTGGGAAAAAAGCAGGGAAGAGATTGATACGACCGGATCCGTTACAGGCATAGGTACCGGTACAAGGTAGATAAGTTTTGAGGAAGAGAAAAAAAAAAGATTAAAGAGAGTTATACAAAAAATGCGAGAATGAAAATCATGTATAGCATACCCGAGTAACTCACGCAGACTAGGTCAGTATTTGCCGCCACCCCGTTTCCAAGGAGATGTCAATAGATCATCATCGAAACACGAGAGAGTATACACCGGCTGCACTTCACGGCTCATACGTGACAGTGTGTCGCTACATTTTGTGAATGCTAATCGCATTAATGTCGACAGCCATCGTGAAATGGTTCCCACCGGAGTTTCATTGTTCTGACTTTCACTGCTCATGTCTTGGTCCAGGTGGTGTTCATCTCTGCCGACCGGAACAAGCAGGACATGCTCAACTACATGCGTACATCCCACGGTGACTGGTATGGCTTGCCTTTTGACGATCCGCTCCAAAGGTAAGTGCACCTCGACGAATGTGCCAAGTCGAGTTTTGCTGAACGCGCGACGGTTAGGCTTATCACGCCTGCAACTCCCGTCGCTGCCTTCACGAAATAGCCTTTTCTTTTTTTTATTTCCCCCAAATGCATTTTTCAACGAAAACCATGCCTTCAGCGCTGGTTATGCACGGTGAATCATGCTTATAATATCACAGGGCTTAACAATTATGCGCGCATTAAGATTATATTCGTTTTTGGATGCAAGTTATGCTCAATTGTAAACGTTGTGATACCGTTATATTGAAGTTTGTTGATATGCGCTGACTTTAAAAGAATATTTGAACCACCCAGTAAAAAAAAAAAAATTGCTTCCAAGAAATAGTACAGAGTGACTAAATAGGCAAGTTGATGTTCGCTTATTGTTCCTGTGCTATGTACAACACACAACAACAAACACGAGAGTCACGATAACACGCCCAAATTATATATGCACGTGACTCACGTGAACGTAGGAGGTACTAACAAAATTCTAGGGAGCAAAATTGCAGTGTAGGGATCTGAGAGGCTCTGTTGATCACACTCCATTCGATATCGGCTACGTCGTCGTACCAAGGCGTAGCACGCCACGCAGGTAAACAATTGAGGAAATCCACTTCACAGCTGCGCCGTAAAAACGAAACACAAGACGAGAAAGGTAGGCAGCTAGGCCATGCGCCTTTCAAGCGTTAGCTTAAGAGTGTCAAAGTGAAAAAAGTGTATGCTTGGGAAGTGTGGGAAGCCTTTAATGTGGGTATATATATATATATATATATATATATATATATATATATATATATATATATATAATATTGTGAGCGCTAACTGTGCAGTTCATCACCGTCTTCATCTGTATATACCCATCCTCATAATCATCATCATCGTTTGTCGGGTGGTTGCTTATTGGCTGTCTGGCAAGATGGCAAGAGACCGTTTGTCTCGTCGGGAAGCTGTTGCGACCATTAGAAAGCGACGCTACCGACGCCGTCGGACTTCAAAGAACGAAGATTCCTCTATGAATAGCGCGGCACATTCGACAACTCCTCCTCTGCCCCCTAGGCCTGGCGGAGTCGAGTCTAACTCTGACAAGGTCGTGCCGGAGAATACTAATACTGAAGCCTGGCCCGCGCTACCAAAGCCACAGCCGCCGCCACAGCCGCCGCCATAGCCGCCGCCACAGCCGCCGCCACAGCCGCCGCCACAGCCGCCGCCTCAGCCGCCGCCACAGCCGCCGTCACAGCCGCTGCCACAGCCGAGGCCACAGCCGGCACCAAAGTCACATCAAAGGATACAGTGCACCGTGGTAGAGTCCACAATACCGGCTCCCGATAAATTGCCCGAAGAAGACCGGCAAGTGGTTGTGATGCTTCGGTCCCTTGTAAATACCCTTCGCATACTCTTAAGCAAGCTGCATACTCCGTTAGCGCGAAGTGCAGTGCAAGTACTGGATGCTCTTAATCCACTGCTTGCAAGTCTCGAGTAAGCCCCATGGCTCACCCGCAGCCTCTTATTCGCGCAACGACCACTGGCCCTTGGTTCATGTCAGATGTCTACAACGCGCATCACCAGCCATGGGACTTGACTTTGGTGTCATGGTACTTCGCTGCACACACACTCTCTTCCTCTTTTCCTCTTTTTATTCCCCCTTTCCCTTACCCCTTGTGTAGGGTAGCAAACCGGACGTTCTTCTGGTTGACCTCCCTGCCTTTCATCTCCTCGCTTTCTCTCTCTCTCTCTCTCTCTCGCGTTTTGTTGAAATACAAGGGCTCTGCCTTCGTCCCGGGCGCCATCTTATAATGTGTATATATATATATATATATATATATATATATATATATATATATAGTGTGTGTGTGTGTGTGTGTGCGTGCGTGCGCGTGTGAGAGAGAGGGAAGTAGCTCATCAGATCCGGTGTTGAATAAATTACAAGGAGTGCAGGCGCACATATAAAAAGCAAAAACATTCGAAAAACTCCTCGAAGGTGCACGACGTGTGCGTCGAGTCAGCTCCTGAACAACACTTTGCAATGTGGTGAACGCGGTTTAAATCATGGATGGATCCGGGACCTGAAAGAGGTGCGACGTATAGTGCTAAGGCATTTCTCTCGCATTTACCGCTAAATCGCCACTTATTATTTTTTTTTTCAGTCTTGCATGTCGTTTTTTTTTTTTTTGCGCACTTTATCTCAATTTGAAAGTTTCTTTAAGTTCACGTGTTTGAACGGCGTTTGCTGCGCAAGCCTGCCCGAACGATTCTGTATCTGTCTGTCTTTGTTTTCTCGGTCCACGTTTTTTGTAGTATACTAGAAGATCGCTTCAAGGTGGCCGGCGTCCCCACGCTGCTGGTGATGAAGTCTGACGGAACCGTGGTCTGCCCCAACGGCAAGAAGATTGTGCAGGAGCGCGGAGTGCAGGCATTCCGTGATTGGCTCAGCCACTGAGACGTCATCCACAGTGCGCAGAGACCCGCCTTGCCCCTAGCTGCCTGAAGGCTCTGCGCTACGTTATGGGACAAGAGTCGAAGGAAACGAGACCTCGAGCCCGCGAAAAAAGCTCAAGTGCTTGCGACTGAAAAATTTGTCTCGCACTTCGCTTATTCTCCCCTATAGATGTCTGCGCTAATGTGCTTCTTCTCCGGGGCACAGTAGCTTTAAATGCGTCTGAAGTGATGTGTTACGTGGCCCCATCATCGGTAAGCGGAAATACTACAGCTACCGATGATCGTTACGCTTTATTGGAACCTCGGGCAGTGTAGGTTGTTACTTTGTTACATTCTTTCGAAATAGAAGCCCTTGACCACTTCTTGCTGCAATGATTAAAACGAATAGCATCTTGTCTACTCCAATCGCCCTGCTCCGTTTGCTTGCAAAATGAGCTCACGGACTTTTCTCCAGAAAGCACAGCGAAATCTTATGCGCGCATGCGTGCACTTGTGTGTAGCGAATGTTTATAAGCTGAGGTATTTTGAGACGCCGTTTGTAAACATAGTGCTTCGAAATTCTCATAATATGCAAGTGTTCGCTCTTAAGGATATATAATTTTCCCCGTTCATTATTATCCGAGTAATATAGCTGTTTTGTTTTGGAGATGTCACAAATGATGCGGTTGTCAATTATTCGCATAACTTGGTCATATGCTTCGTGCACTGCGAGTGTTAACGGTGCCATAATTAACCGCGCATACCATGTGGACTTTTTTTTAAAGCGAAGCTTGTATTGCCTCACTCCTGTCGGTGTTGATGTTGACGTACGCAAAAATCCAAGCCTCACGAAAATAAAAATTACTCGTCGGGCTACGGATGCGAACCAACATTTAATCGATTTGTGACCAACATGCTAATCGATTCAGCTACTGTAGGTTCATCATGCGCACCATTTAAAGCAGGGCTTTATATGCATAATGAAGTAAACGCAGCGCCCGTAACTGGGGCGCGCGATCACGCCATACCCCCAGCCAATCACAGGCGTCTCCTCCCGACCAGAGGAGGGAAAGGGTGTGATCGCGTGTTCGCTCGCCTCACGCCCGCCGTTTCCCGCCAGTTCAGGCCCGGCACGTCAGATGGGGAAGAACTGCCGAAGAGCAGGCTGCGTCGAAGGAATGACAGCGGCAGGGGGCCCGTGAACGTCTCAAGCGCTCAAAAAAACTAACCAACCACTCCCCTAGGGTTGGGCAAGCTTCGCGTGCACCCCTGTTGAGGGTAGGGGGGAGGGGCTACTGATTTTTTTTTGTGTAGGTTAACGAAAAGCAGGTGATAAGAGCTGCGTGGTAAATGGTTATGCTCGTATAAAAACTGTTCCGACAATGTTATGGACCATGCCGACCGCAACGTTTGAGGTTGTTATGTGAACGTCTTGTGAAAGTGATAAAATACGCGAAAACAATGTTTATATATTTCTTAATAGCTGCGAGTTGCAATGGGTAATCCGTGAATGTTTGCAAGGAAATATTTAACATTGCATTAATCTTTAGTTTGCTTTGTTCTGACAGCCCAGCCTACGAACATTTATAACTGTTCTTGTTACATAGCGTTCGTTCAGTCTTTTATTTATAAAATAGTTCTAATGAACGCTACCTAGCAACATTGTACGCAAGAAAACACTTCTTGTTTAACGCACTTGCGAAAATAGTTTTAAAAGATTGTGTTGTTTCGAGGAAAGAATAAGTTCTGACAACTTACATACGCAGAGCTTATACATCATAATGCATAAATCACAAATTAGATCTAGTTTTGTTCAATCAGACGCGCCAGCTCACGTGCACACTGTTTAACAGGTCACCGTAAGCCATTTCACGTTTTTAAGCACTGAAATCATTCACTTAGTCGTTGAAAATGATTAACTGCGCCAAATGCAAACAAATAACATGCAAACAACAATCAAATCGCGGAAGTGTTCACGAAGTCTTGATAAAAGAAACACCCACACTTTGACGGGCATGCTGCTAGCTGGAACTCCGCGGGGAACCGATCGATGCCTCGTATTTATGAATTAAGTCCACGCGTTGCGTTAGGTAAGGCTGTTGTGACCATCTTCGCCTTAGCGGCGTTCAAGGCCTTGGGTGTACGAGAAGGCTTGAAGAAAGAATAACCACCCACTAGCAAAGTAGCGACGACTACGTTGGTCAGCCTTCGTTCAGAAGTGTTAGAAGTTGAGGAATTGACGTCACAACAAAAAACAGTTCTTCGATAGGCGAAGTGCGGCTGCCTGAGAGTGCTGGTCGTGTCATGTGAAGTGTTTGGAGAGCTTCCGGCGAGAATGCTGGTCACACTCGTTCTGGTCTGGCGCTCGGACGAAGCGGCCGGACTTCTTAAGGCGCGTAGACTGCGGTACGCTCTCAGTGTCGATGTATTTTTGCTGCTGCCGCTGTGAGGCGCTGCGGTAGCGAAAACTTGCGTTAGGGTTGAAATATCTATGGTTCGCTCTTTGTGGATCTTATTACCCCGAGTGCGACTTGTTCTCCGTGATGACGATGTTTTTTTGAAGCTCGTAGATTTTTGCGATTTCACTGCGCGTGATCTCAGCAGGACGTCTTGAGCAGCCACATCGGTCACCGAGGTATGATGGCTTGAGTCGATGGTCAGTTCAGTTGAGATAGTTGACACAGTCTCTGGAGAGCCTGCACGGATAAATATAGAGATTTTTTGTAACACACACCAAGTGTGAAGAAGTGTGTGCTCCTTTGTAAAGCACAGGAAACTGCGTTGCGATAAATTGCGATTACTCGCTATGGTGCTACGTAGTTCATGCCGTACAAATAAGACTAAATTATGAAGAAGAATAAACAGCTAAAAAGATATGACAAAACAATAAAGGCACTCTATGTGGGACACGGAACAGCCTCTGAGCGTGTTGTCCAATATGCATGGGGGTGTGTTTACCAAGCAGTTGGCCAACAAGTCTTGGGCGTTATTTGAGAACACGTCCGCAAACATTTGTTGGTCGTCAATTGTGGCAGGGTCACCGACAGCGTTTTCTTGTGTAGTTGCACGTTTTATTGTGCAGGCAATGTCACCCCCCCCCCCCCTCCCCCAGGAGGGGTCTTTAAGGTAATAAACTGAACTGAATTGAACGACAGCATTTCGATGAGGGCTAAATTCAAGAAACGGTCGTGCACGTAGATGTAAATGCAGGTTGAACCACCCCAGGTGGTCAAAATTAAACCGGAGTCTGCCACTACAGCGAACCTCATAATCAGACCGTCGTTTTGGGCTCGTGAAACCACAGAATGTGCTTAATATTTTGTAGTTTGTACAATTTCATGTGTGGATCAGAGAGCAAACGGGGATAGCCTATAATACAACTGTCATTAGGAGACAAAAATGGAGCTGGGCAGGCCATTTAAATCGTAGGATGGATAACCGGTGGACCATTAGTGTTACAGAATGGGTACGAAAAGAAGCGCGGCCGAGCACGGCAGAAAACTAGGTAGGGTGATGAAGTTAGGAAATTCGCAGGCGTGAGCTGGAATCAGCTAGCGCAAGACAGGGGTAATTGGAAATCCCAGGTAGAGGCCTTCGTCCTGCCAGTGGAGATAAATACAGGCTGATGATGATGATGGTTGCAATTTCATGGTTGCAAGCAGCGCGAACTTGGCACGGACTTAGGAGCAAACAAACACGAACGCTAACTTCAACTAATCTTAATGCAGACAATTCCTGCGTATGTGACACATAAAAAAAAAGAAATGAAACGTTACACCGCAGTGTGCCATGATAATACACAATACCACACCCTCCTATCAGCTTCAGCTGTCCTGCGCAACCTGAAGAAATCTGAATTCCATTTTAATTACCTTTTTGTTAAGCGACGTCGAGGCTACTATCCCCACAAAGTATATTATGACACTGCATTTCGGCAGTCTATTAAACGACAATACTGTTCCGAATCACGATATCATGTATTGGACTTACCAAAATGCGGTCTGCACCCGCAGTCACCGTAGTGCAGCCTTAGGTACCCGCCTGCACCATTTCGCGACTAAATAATCATGCTCTCTTAATCTCTTACAACAAACACACACATAATCTAGCTTCCCACAGTCACATCAACTGGCCTGCATATCGCCATTATTTATAGAGAAGAGCGCCCGTTTCCTTTAAAAAACGCAAATGTACACCTTCATAAGATTGTATTTGTCTAGAGATTAGCTCAATAAATATAATTACAGAATCCCGCTAGGTTTGCTTGAACTGCGGCCGCGAGGACTGAATTCGATCAGGTGGATAAGCTTGACTGACCTTCGACGGTGAGGGATTCACCAACGGCCTCAGTAGTGTCCGTGAAGGGAACGGTGCTTTCAGCGAACCTCCGGTCGAGTGGCATCATCGACGTGGTCTTCGGCGCAACTGCGGGTAGCAATCATGAAAAGGAAGCGATGAGTGGAGTACAGCGCCGTTCTTTCCCTTCGCAAACAGATCTTACGCTAGACTTGTTCGTAAGAGCCAATTTCAGCAATCCTATTGGTGGACGTATCATTAGTGAAGGTGCCAAGCCAATGGCAAAGCGTAACTTGTGAACGAAAAGCTTTGTGAATATGGCCACAGGTTATGCTTTAAAGGGGCCCTGAACCACTCCTCGGGCTTGGTGGAATAGCATAGTCCGCGGGCAGCATACGCCGCTGCGAACATCTCAGCCAAGTTTTGCTCTCGCACGCGGTGCGTAGAGCTCTCAAGCGGAGCGCAAAGTCACCTTTATCTCAAACGCTCTCTTTTGAACAGAAGCCATGATCCTCACCTTTTTCTGGACGTTTTATTTCGAAATAAAGCAGATTCCAATACGCGGCTGCCATTGATCGCTGAGGTCGGCTGCACCGCGGCCGCCGCGAGGTGCCGCCACGAGTCCACTGGCTAAGCGCACTGCGGCTCGCTGAGGGCAACCACGTTTGGCTTACGCTTAGCGCGTCGTAGGCACCGAAATCGTAAGTCGTGACGTCTGCGTTTACGCCCAAAATGAAATTTTAACTGCGCGCTTCGGTGACATTTCGAAGGCAGAGCGCTGTGGCCACGCCCCACTCCACCGTAGCCTTCGCAGTGCAAGGCATTGAAGGAACGGGAGTAGAGAGGAGGCCGTGTTTGGTCGCCAATAACTCCGCTTCTGCTGAAAACGTTGAAGTGCTTTTTGCGGAAAAGTATTTCGTAGATAGGCTATTTTCACTTCAAATGCCTTACTCCACTTTGACATGAAGTGGTTCTTGGTTCCTTTAATGCGCAACATGTTATTTTGGCACAGACATTTGTAAGCGCCCACCTCGACTGCGGGAGATGGTGGGTTCGATTCTCACCGCCGCCGGGCACCTACTGGTGCAAATGGGCACAAGTGTACCCCGGCCTGGCATTCGCCTTCCAGGAGTTACACGCTTGGGAGAGGAGCCTTCGCCCTAAATTCCCGTCACAGCCCTCGTGAGCACAAAAAAAAGGGTGTTTGGGACGCTCCGATGGCGGCCATTTTTCATGTGGCGCCCCAAACGCACTTATTGAGGCGGGGACGCCTTCGGGTTGAAAACACACTCCTTTCCAAGCGTCGTGGTCCCATGATGGCCGAGCACCAGGCCGGGAGCGCGCTTGTACCTATCTTACGGTAGGTGCCCGGCGGCAGCACTTGCCTCCCACAGCTGTGGCGGATGCTCTTCAGCAAGGCCGTCTGTGGTTCGACAACCAGGCACCCAGAGTGAACTCGTAAATCTCTATTGGGTCCCCTTTTCGAGATGTGAGCCCCCACGATGGCCGAGCGCCACGCCCTGGGACATCTCTACCCATTAGAAAAACCGTAGAACATTACAATTTATACGGCATATGCGTGGGCTAATAAGACGGCTAGCACCGTCCCATTGCAGTAGATGGGCACGTGACGCCGTCAAAGTGTCAAAAGTAGTCTTTAGGATGAATCGTTGCAGCGTTAAGAGGAAGCTTTAGCTCGGCCCCATCTGCGATTTCCCCCCATTTTAAGTCACGTCAAAATCAGATTTGTTATCTTTGCACAACCGGTAAACCAAATTGAAATAAATTTTCTGCCTTTACGAGAGAACGCAGATTTTTGCCGACTGTAGGAACCAGAAGGCGAATGCACAAAACTCCTAGCTCGTAAGTGGTCTCTGCCACTGGCCGACCGTCATGGCTAATGAAATGGTCAGCATTAGGATTGGCTCCAATTCACTGTTATGAACATTTATAACATGAGAGTTATATTTTGTAATTATGGCCCCCAAATTTTGATGTATTTCTCGTAGCTTTTATAATAATTTCCGCAAATCAATGAGTACTTAAAAAAATTCGAATCACGAAGTTTATGAATCCGCAACCTCGCGCGAAACGTCGATACCGGCGATCTGTATGTGCACCCATTAGGTCATCTTAAGCGGGCAAGGATATCAGTTTAGAGCTTACGTGAAATTCACGAGGGCTTCGCAAAAAGTCATATCCCGCAAATTGGTGGAATAGCTGAGAGCAATTGGAAATATATCGATATTGTTCACTTTAGATGTGTCAGAGTTCAAGTTTACAGAATTCTGTTATACTTTGTTTCCGAGTTATAGAGTTGTAAACTTCATGTCTCAGTACTCATTTGTTTCGTGGTTTCTAACAAGTATTATAATAATATTGATGGCCCATATAGAAAATCTACTTCTACAGTCGGTAGACTAACTTTTTTTCTAATGCGATGAACCACAATAATTTCAGTGCAGAGAATTGCGAGGGTGTACAGAGGATCATGAGCAGTAAGGAGGATCTCTATGACAAAAAGAAAGAAAAAGAAAATTCACAGCCATGTCGCTGAGATGAAGGAATTTTCTTATCGTATGTCACCGACATTTTTTAGCAATCGCTTTATACGACATTTGGAGCACCGTTCGCGCGGCGTCGGTGTGTATTGGTCCGTGTGGCTCCACCGTAATGATCTCAACCACGAACTATGTGAAAGATAAAAATAGGAGACTGAAAAAAAAAAAGACGAGGCACCTCAGCCAGCATTGTTGCTAGTGCTGAATTTGATATAGTCGGTTATCCATGGTCATCTATTAACAGCGCGTACAACGAGAGACGAGCATAGGAGATACGAACACAGCGCTGACTTCCAGCTGGTCTTTATTTGCCAGTGGTCGCACATTTATAGTCGACACAGTGAAAAAAAAAAGCGGTTAGCACCTATCGCAGAAGCACATTTTTCTTATCAAGAAGAAAGATCTTTCAGGACTGACCTCTAGGCAATGTAGGCTATCAGTCCTGATAGCCTGTAACCTTCTGTTGCCATTCATCAATAAAAATTGAATGAATGAATGAATGAATGAATGAATGAATGAATGCTCGCACATTGCTCGCCAAGTCTGGCAATCAAATCTGCTTCGATGGATGCCCGTTTGCAGGAGCATTTCGAATATTCGCAAATTTTTTAAAATTCGCAATTCCTGTTTGTCTTATACGAGAGGAATTTGAAGCAGCAAATTCATATTTTATCTCGACAGACCAGTCTCCAGTAATTGCGGCAATTTCGTATATTCGGCCACGCTCGAATATTCGAAGAAATCCAACATGAGAATCTTGAGTTTAAATCTGGATTTCAAACCAAAGTATTCATTCTATCCCTTTATACAATTTATAATATTCGCGCGGGTATTAAATAAAATGAGTAATTCCGTGTTCGAGTGCAACTGATGTTATACTTACACGCAGCTATTGCGCTGAAGAACCATGCTGCAAAAACAACAATAATAATAAAATAATAAATAATTACGCTGCTGCAAGCAGTTGAATGTTGTTTGAATCAATGCTTATATTCCGCCGCCGGCTCATCCTCCCTTATATGGGTTCGCATGAACATTTAAGAGACAAAAATTATTCGAGGAAACTTATTTTAGAGGCTCATGGGTCGGTGTTGCAGGAAGTCGTCGATTCTACACGTTTTTTGCTCAGCGGGTTTGTAAGTTTCAATGTAAGTGTACTTTCGTCGGAAATTGTTATATTCTTTGCAACTGTTGTAACTGTATAGTAGCCACCGCACATTTCTGCAACATTTTTTTTTCACTCTTCTGCAATTATCCGATGTTTTCCACGTATTTATGCCCAACCGTTCTGTATGCCTCTGCGCCCTGAAAGAGGACATGAATTAGGGGAGAAAAAAAATAATTCTATGCAACGTAGATTATTTATTTATTTATTTATTTATTTATTTATTTATTTATTTATTTATTTATTTATTTATTTATTTATTTATTTATTTATTTATTTATTTATTTATTTATTTATTATTTATTATTCATACCGCGGCTTTATCATTACACTATAGCAGGAGTGCGGAAATACAATGGTAAGAAAGCATAAACAAGGCAAACACGAGCATATAATTGAACCAGCTAACATAGACAAGCAAACGCAAACAAAAATAAACGAAACAAATCACAAGTAAAGCAAATTACATAACCTAAAAGTACTTCCTTATGGTAGCTAAAAACTAATAGCAGCAAATGAACAGTACAGCCCAATGAATTCCATTGTTCTGTTGCAAAGTTCTTTCGAAAATATGACATGTCTGCAGTCGCAAAATCCGCCAACAGAGTTAATGATGACTTGCCGAAACCTTATGGAGATTCAGTATGATAACTCTGCAAGAGTGTTTGGAGGTTCAGGGATTACAGTGCCTGAATCTATGACGGAACACTGCTATTTCTGCGGCTTATGTTGAAATAATAATGATGGCCACGCGCGATCAAGGCGCTCGCTGTTGTAACACGAGAAACGTGGTGCTCGACGAAAATGGCGAGGAAGTGTTGGCGAAGTTATGCGACAGGGTTGATTATATCCGCTTACCCTGGTTCGATACGTAGGCGTACAGCACTGCCAGCAGCAGGAGCATCAAGAGGAGGATACAGCAGATGAGGCAAGCGTCACCGCTGGCCTCCCTCCTCGCCCATTTGCTGAGAAGGAAGGACTTCGTGAGCCACGTACTTTGGGCGAGTCGGTAAGACACGAACTTATACACGGCGCGCATCAAACTGGCAAACAGGACAGAACCGCACGCTCGTTGTGTGTTACTGCGTGCTTTAACTTTCTGTAGCCTTTACTGTCGGATGTATAGCTATCATCATCATCATCATCATCAGCCTATATTTTATGTCCACTGCAGGACGAAGGCCTCTCCCTGCGATCTCCAATTATCCCTGTACCCTGTATTATGACCCGGTATAGCTATATGTACATGCTTACTAGCCTCACAGTTGTGAATTCAAACCGTTTCATCTTCCGGATGTGGGAAATTATTTTACCTGTTGTTACTTCTCATTTGCTGTGTTCTCTTATAAATTTTGTTTTGCGTAATTTTTGTTTGCCAAATTGTCGCTCAAGTGTTTGAATGTATTACGCCATGCTGCTTACGCAACGTCACTTGAACTTCTAAAAATGGTACCTTTGGTTTTGCTAAGTTAAATCTATCCTCAATGTAGAACATTACTGATTTGCATAACTTCTTTCTTGCTTAATTTTGCAAATATTGAGAGAGTATTTTATTAGGTTCGCCTTGCGGCCCTCCCTGTAACAATCACTGTCCATATTGGCAGTGTGTCCCAAATTAATAATTAATTAATTAATTAATTAATTAATAGAAGAAAAGACAGCGCATAAAATTGCTTCTGTCCGAAAACTCCACAGTGCTGCGGGTCTCTTACTGCGCGCTGAGTCGAAGAGCCCAACACAATGAACAGTGACACTAACACAAATACTGAGGGACAAAGCGCGTTCTTATATAGCCATGCTTTCGTCATTGTTCCTCGTGTTGCGCTCTTCGACTCGGAGCATTTTAATGAGTAACACGAACCAACTTGCCACCATTTATTGGTTTGCGAATGGTCCTAATTAGAAACAGGTGTTGTATTCGTAAAGCCTTGCCTTCGTAATTGATCCTTACCGTTGGCTGTCATGGCCTTTGCGATTGCCTTCTTTGCCATTGCCTTTGCCATTCCCTCTGTCATTCCCTTTGCTATTGCCTTGCCATTGCCTTGCCATTGCCATTGACTGGAATTTGCTCTTTCGAACAGTTATAACATAGGAGGTTATTGTGAATACGGGTTAAGAAAGTAGGTGGCTTATGTTGGCAATGGCAAGCTTCATTTCTTTCTTTTCTTCTTTTTTTTTTTTTGCTCGTCTGTCCGCCAGTCTGCTTGCCTGCCTACCTGGACTTCACGGACAAAGGTAAGTACGCGAACAACTTCTAATTTTCAGAATACGCAAATATGTTCAAACACTAAATAAATTCACTAATGGTCAGCATGGTAAGGACGTATCATCATCAGTCTATACTTTATGTCCACTGCAGGACGAACGCCTCTCCCTGTGATCTCTAACCCTGTCTAGCGCTGGCCGATTCCAACTTGCGCCTGCGAATTTCCTAACTTCATCACTTCACCTAGTTTTCTGCCGTCCTCGACTGCGCTTCCCTTCTCTTGGTATTCAGTCTGTAACTCTAATGGTCCACCGGTTATCCATCCTACGCATTGCATGGCCTGCCCAGCTCCATTTTTTTTTCGTTTAATGTCTACTAGAATATCGGTTATCCCCGTTTGTTCTCTGATCCACACCACTCTCTTCCTGTGTCTTAACGTTAGGCCTAACATTTTTCATTCCATCGGTCTTTGTGCGGTCGTTAGCTTGTTCTCGAGCTTCTTTGTTAACCTCCAAGTTTCTGTTAGAACTGGTAGAATGCAATGATTGTACACTTTTCTTTTCAATGGCAGTGGTAATCTCCCAGTTAGGATTTGGCAATGCCTGCCGTACGCACTCCAACCCAATTTTATTCTTCTCTAAATTTCTTTCTCGTGATCAGGGTCCCCTGTGAGTAATTGACCTAGATAAATGTACTCCTTTACAGACTCTAGAGGCTGACTGGCGATCCTGAATTCTTGTTCCCTTGCCAGACTATTGAACTTTATCTTTGTCTTCTGCATATTACTCTTCAACCCCACTCTTACGCTTTATCAGTGCTGTAATTCATCCCCATTGTTGCTGAATAGGCCAATGTCATCTGCAAGCCGAAGGTTGCAGAGATATTCGCCGTTGATTCTTACTCCTAAGCCTTCCCAGTCTAAGAGCTTGAACATTTCTTCTAAGCATGCTGTGAATAGCATTGGAGATATTATGTCTCCTTGCCTGACCCCTTTCTTGAAAGGTAACTTTATACTTTGGTTGTGGAGAACCAAGGTTGCTGTGCAATTCTTGTAGATATATATTTGTCAAGTATTCACGTAAGGACGTATGGGTGAAAGCAAATGTGGAAGTGGGCCTTTGAAGATGCTAAGCTTTTCGACCACGTTCCTTCTGCTTCTTGTCTACCGGAAGTGACACATTCCACATGAAGGTTTGTCGGGTTTACCCAGCGCGCACCTTGAGACAGAAAGAAAGCAGAAACTGGACAACCGTTTTATTCTGTACAGGATTCTTTCTAACTAATTATGGGGTTTTACCTGACAGAACCACGATCTGATTATAAGTGCCGCAGTAGGAGGAATACAGGTTAATTTTGACTACCTGCAGCTGTTTAAGACGCACCTTAATGTAATACACGACTGTTTTGGGATTTCGCCTCCACTCCATTTCGATGGAGTGGGGGATCGGGATCGAAGCCGCGACCTCGAGCCTCAGCAGCGCAACGTGATAGCCACTAAGATACCGAGGCGGGCCTCTAGGTATGCGCTTGTTGAACCTGCAATTATGAACAAACTGTCCCAGCAACGTGTTCCTTTAAGTACCGGATGTATTTGTTCCGGTATCGGATGTCCACCAGGCGACCGCTGGGCAGCTTTAGACCCTTGTAGAAGTAGCTGCGTGGTCGCTGCTTGCGTTCTCGTTCCTCCGGGCTAGCGAGGGACGAGGTGTCCGTGGACCTGCATGGGCGCCGCCCGGTAGCAGTGAGCACCCGCCATTTTTGGCGATCAGTACAAATTTAACGCGATCGCGTGGAAACGAATCCCATATACTATTTACGCGCGATTTATTTCGATGTTTCGAATGTAGTTGATGCATAAATTCTTGGTAAACGTTTTTTAGTCTATTAAGTCGCAAGATAACGCAAATGAAATGAAGTGATATTAGTGAAATCAAGTGATAAATCAAGTTAGAGAATTACAAAATGCGACAAACAGGGGCAGATGCCGTCGTCAGCGACTGTGAAGGATTCTTCTGACAGGATATGCAAAAAAAGAAAGAAAGGTTGGCAGTAACATAATTTAAAGGCTGATGATGACGTCATAGTAATGAAAAAGATTGGAGACACTAATATAGAAAGTTTGCAACTATCCAAAGATAATCATCTGTACCAAAAGTATGCCATCTGTACCATCTGTACCAAAAGTGGATATATATATATATATATTTATATATATGCATCAAACTCGTGCATGGCACTGAAAATAGTGACTCACTACAGCTACAGTTACTTCATTCACAATTGTAATTAATTTACTGCCACTGGAAAATAATTGAGCAGTTACTACAATGCAATTATTACTTTTACATTGCTTTCCTCACAACTTTTAATAACGTTGCACAAATTCCGTAAATAACACGAGTCAGCCTGACTTTTTCAGTGAGTCCCCTGCAACTCTTACACGTTTCTTTTATTCACTAATTTCTTTTCGAAATTTTCCTCGGTCACCTCTCATTTTTATCTGGGACACTAAAAACTCACTCGATGTGCGCACTGGGGGCAATTAAGGGTGGTATTGTAACACAACAACACATTGCCCATAAGATTGTGGCTATTGATCAATTCCACAGTGCCCGCACCCGGGTCTTATGTGAAGCGCTGCGGTTCATTGCTGCTGGGGCTAGGGGTAGGCGTTCCCGATAGGGCCAGTGAAAAACTGAAAAACCATCCATAAGTGAGTCCCTGGCATCAACGTCCGAAGAAGCCGTGGCTATCGATCAATAAAAGCGCCATTTCAATTTGTCGGCGAACATTTGTTGGAACCTCCTGCGAGTACCCTTCAATCGTTAGCCATTTAGACTTAAACGACTATTGTAGCGCAGGTCAGCAAATATTCACGTTCCTTGAAAAGGTGGCCAAATCTATTAGGCAATTTATTATAAAGCTGCATATTATCCAGCCTTAAATATGCTGTCCATGTGCTACAATCGCAAGAATAGGTGTTATGAGTCACGTTTATATTGCACAAATAAGAACGTAAGCGTTTTGTCGGTCAAAAACTTCCGTCTATGTCAGAAAGGCCGTACACTGCACTGGACCAAGAAGGCTTGAGCAGCAGGTCTTACTGGTTACGAAGGCCGTTTAAAAGCGCTTTCACGAGAGGGACAGATAAATTTATTATAAGAGAAAAGTTAAGAGGTCGGACTTCCTAGAGAAGTGCGCAAAAAATAATCTGTAAGCCTGTCGTGTTTATGTGACCGAGGCGTAGATGCAGGAATTAGCTGATTGTGGAAGGAGGTAAACCATGTCAATGCTTTCATTCCTTTCGACAATTTGAATTACAGAGCGTGGGCATTATACTGTAATTCCCACCAAAATTATATGCTCAAGGTTGCGTCGCCTGTTATAGATCGTTTTGAAAAAAAAATTGTGACTGGTTACACGTAAATGATTACTGAAAAAGGTAACTTAGTTACAATTAGCATTACCCAGAAAACAAAGTGAGCTTTAAATGACAAAAGTTCCAAAAAACGTTATTGAGTAACAAGTAATCGATAACATGTAATTTGTTACCTACCAGTCAGATATACGAGTATATACAGTATAAGGAACATAAGATTGGAAAATGCCTCTTAGTGCGTAAGCAAAGAGGTAAACCCGTACTTTCAATTGTGTATATGTAGGGCAAATTGAATCAGACAAACGAATACAACAGTAAACAATAATAGGAAAAAATCGTAAACATGGGATTGTATAATATGAGCTTACAAACGTTACGGAGATTCATATGCAGTCTAGTTTGTGAGTTCTGCGCAATATGATATGTAGGAAATGGAGAACTTGGGGGAAGTATGACGTGACAGTGGCGCACCGACGGGGGGGGGGGGGGGGGTTCGGGGGTTGTACCCCCCCCCCCCCCCCCCATGAGGCCGAGTTAAACCCCCCCCCCCTTTTTTTTTGAGTACTGCAACTAAAATGCAAGACGCAAAACTTGCGCAAGAAGCTCATTTTTTGACTTCCCGTGAAGAAATGAAATTAGTGCTGTTTAAATGGTATTGGCAAATTAACTAAGGCAAACTGTCAACCCCCCCCCCCCCCCCCCCCCCCCCTTGGCAGAGATCCTGGGTGCGCTACTGTGACGTGATATATTTCAACTTCAAGAAAAAAACAGAAACTTAGTGGTTCACGCGATCCATTGACGTGAGCATGCGCGGTAGGTTAACCCTCATCCGTATCTCAAACACACGTGAAACCTGCACTACAAGCAGGCTGCGTGAGCGCTACTGCCCTGTAAACATATTTTTTTGCCATTTTCTTCATAGTAAACTTCTTGCAGACACTGTTAAGTGCACTGCCTGTATTGCATTCGCTGCGTTAGAAACATTCCGCTGGGTTTCAGGAGCATAAAAACCTCTCAAATGGGATAGCTTTTTTTTTTTTTAATTCGAAAGTTTGCCCTGCTGCATAAAACGTTTGGTGTCTGCAAGTTATGCAAACCGTTTTGCTCTGACTCGAGAGAGAAGGCAAATAAGTTGAGTGAAGACCAGCCAAAATAAAATGAACACGTACTCAGATTCGTCTCCCTTCTTCTTGTGTTGTCTCCTGCGAAGTGAAAAGCACAGGCAACAAACCCTATGTTAGTCTTCTGATTTGTTGTAGCGCAGACATGACATGGACATATACCGCACACGAGACGGCACACAGCGCCAAGGTCAAACAACAGAGTTATTTCCTGTTTTCACAGCCGTAGTTATACCACTCAATACGCCACAGGACACGTGGACTTTGCTAGGTAAGCACAAGCAAAAACCACAGAAACTACAATTAGACACCTTTCAGGTCGCACTAGTTATTAGAATGAAGCTATTTGAGTAATGGCGACGTGTTTCTTGCGTAAAAGCACCCGCCTTGGTTCCTTAGTGGCTATGGTATTGGGCTGCGAAGCAGGAGGTCGCGGGATCGAATCCCAGCCACGGCGGCCGTATTTTGAAGGGGGCGAAATGAGAAAACCTGTGTACTTAGATTTAGGTGCGCGTTAAAAAAACCCCAGGGTGTCCAGATTAAACCGGAGTCCCCACACTACTACGTACCTCATAATCAGATCGTGGTTCTGGCTCTTAAAACCCCATAATTTTTTTCTTGCGTAAAAGTAAGTTAGCCTAATATTTTGCGCTAAGAGAAAGCTGCCAGTCAGGCACCCCTTATTCTAAAGCAAGTTAATCGTATAGCTCTCCTACTTTGCCGCAACTGAACCACTCTGAATGAATTTGATGAAAACATATAGAAGAAATGAATTCTAGTAACTGCCGCGGTAGCCCACTGGTTAAGGCGTTGCTGATCTGAAGCGTTGCTGAGTTTCCATGATCTTTAGAACACTACTTCGCGCTGGAAGCTGTGATATGAACTGCTTTCGTATGTCTGAGTACTAAGTTTCAGACGCAGATTAGTGATTTCATGCTCTAGTCCAGGCTACCCGGAAATTCGACCACTTGGAAATATGCGTGTGTGTAGGGGAAAAAATTTTCATTTTTTTATCATTAGTAAAGGTCGAATGCCACCAGCCCAAAAATTGTGCAGGTTCACTGAAGAGAAACTTCAGTGTCACTGGAACCACTACACAGAAAAAGATGACGACAATGGCGTCACACCGCTAATCCGTGCTGAAACTGTGTGGAGGCAAACTTCGTTTTCTTTTCCGGCAACTTCTGACAAGAAAACATTGTTATAATAACTGTCACCATGTATGTGTCAAACAACCACGATGCTTGGATGAAGAATTATGAACAGCTGTCGATTTAAAAGCCCAGACGAGCGACTACAGGATTTTCCAAGCGATGCAGTGAGAGCAACAATTTATTAGTCTATTTATTTATTTATTTTATTGGGAATTCTTAGAATATAAAAAGAAAATTCAGGTACACTATGCTGACATGCATCACGCACGCACGCACGCACGCATGCACACACGCACGCACGCACACACGCACACACGCACACACGCACACACGCACACCACACACACACACAATGTTCACAAAAAAATTTAAACATGCACCAGAAATACAAGATATGAGAAATATAGATTGTGAAAGGAAACGATGAGTGCATATTAGACAACGCAAAACTCGATCAACGACTGCCAAACCAGCTGCCTCCTCCATTGAGGCGCTGGCCGAACGAACTATCGAGAACGTGCAACAGAATGCACGCGCGTGACATATGTAAAAAATCCGAGGACACGTAAGTGCTTCTTATGAGTTGTGAATGCGAAAGCATTAGTGTCCAATTGAATGCCGCTGAGCGATCCTTCAAGTTATGAACTCCTCACGGGCAAACGAGCGCGATGAGACACGTGGCGGGTTTTGATTTGGCCTTACCGAGGCGCAGTTAGAATGCAGGCGAGAGCTTGCGCGGACAAGGAACGCGCGGATAACACAGGCTTCCGAGAGCGAGATCGGGTGTGACGTGGCGTCGAGGCGATGCCTTCTCCCCTCACGGCGATGCCTTCTCCCTCACGGCGATGCCTCCTCCACACCTGGAGCGCTACTGCGGCAACAAGTGTTCTCTTTCTGTCGCTCTGCTCAGTCGAGGGCGCTCGTACCGTGGCGTCGCAGCCAATGGAAATTTAGATGCCGCTTCGCTGCTACAGACGCAGGCTTTGTCACTCAATGAGCCGTTTTAAGCTTTTGCATCATATTAGTCCAGGCACGACATTCCGCCACCACTGACGGTCTCAAAAATTAAGTCAGCAGTAAAAATAATAAATTGTCTACGTAAAGGTCTTAGGAAACAATAATAGGTCACCAATAATAAGCGTGAGTGATTCTCACACCTAAAATAACGCGTACTCACCTGTTCTTCGCCTCTAGGTAGGCTTCATAGCTGCCGCAAGGGTACGCAACAGATGGATCCAGCAGTTTTACCGGCTTGTTAGGCGACACGAGGGGAGAGATGGGGACTGGATTGTGACGAGGAGGCGGAGCTAGACGCAGCGGGTACCTGCACCACGAAACGCAGAGGGCTGTGCGATTGGCGAGGGACTTTTCCACGTTTGCAAAACAAAATAACCACCTCAATGGTGATGTACACATCGGTGTACGCGACTTGTTTCTAGCAGTTCTGTTCATTGATGGCAAGAACAAAAAAAATCGATAGGGACACTTAAGGCTGCCTACGTGTGGGAATGCGAAAGCATTATAGTCCCACTTGGTGAAATAAGCGAAAGATTTAGTTACCCAAATGCCTACTAAGTGACGTGTGCAATCGCTCACGCACTAGGGACACCTTTAGTCAGCCAGAATCGGGGAGCCGCCCCCCGGAGGCCCGGGTTCGATTCCCACTCACAGCGAAGTGTACCGAATGTTTTTAGAGTCGTTAATTTGCTTTGTTTACAAGAACCTCGCTGAGAAGTTTGACGCCAATCCGAGCATTTTTTGCCTGTTTTTACTTTTGCGCCGTCGGCCATTTTTGGCACCATTGCTCAGTCACGCCGCCGCCGATGACGGATTTTCGCCTAAAGGGGCAATAATGTTCGTAATAAAAAATCGCAGCCATTTCACTGCGTGAATGTGGGCCACCAGCGGAGCTGTAACTTTGCAGATACTTTCCATTCCAGTTACTTTCTTACCAGAACGTCGTTTTATGCATTGAAGCTCAAAAGTAACTGTAACGCCAATGCATTTCTCCGCAATGTTCGCGAATTAATATCTAGAAACTGGTGTCATCCCGACAATTCATTACAAGTGGATCGGCCTTGCGAACTCCACGGCTAGAATTTGTAAATTGCAATATGAGCCATACGGTAATTAGTTAAACCTTAATTAGTGATTTTTTTAATTAGTCGATTATGCTTTTCTATTTTTTTTTTGAAGTAATGTCCGCCTCTTCGACTAGACCAGCTCATGAACCTAGAATTATGCTATCGGCCACAGGCAACCTTTAAAACAATTTGATGGTGTTCGCTGAAAAACCCGGTATGTATTCTTCGTGGCGACGTAACGACGACGTTCGCCCTCCGAACGGCACCGTTTACGCTCCTCCCAATCAGCGAGAGAGTCCTTCTTGGTAAGAGCTATGACAGGAAACTTGTGTCACCTTGGGACATTCATTCTGCGAGATTAGCCAATAATGGCCACATGCCACTATCACATGCGCAGTGTCAAAGTTGTCTGTTTGGACAACTTTGACACGGTGGCCCATACCCAGTTAAGCTGTCTACACATACCCAGGGCCCCGTGTTATGTGTTCGGCAAGACAGCAGCCGCACATACCTAGTGGGCCATGTTGACTTTGCTCCCATAAACAAGCAGAAACATACAAACCGCAACGCTCTATATGTCTAAGGCTGTTAAATCGATCCTAATGTTTTCTTCATTTCTTTTTTCGCCTAATTTCTCCCGTGCGTCAAACAGAATCGTTGAACGAGCCTTGTTTTTTTTATGCGTAACTAAACCAAATGTGGGTTCAAGTGAAGTTTTGAACGTGCAAACAGGAGCCTCAAGCTCACCCTCGAGAGCTTTAAAGCAGTGGTCTTCAACGCATGGCCTGACACACGGCTTGGCCTCAACCTTGACAATACGCCGAAGCGATATGCCGCAGATAAGTTTGACAAGGACATTCTTGTTGCACACAGGTTATACTTAGTAAGTAAAACATCCTTCTGAACATGTTCCTCTTACTTTGGATAGAGTGTACTAGAATCTAGTACACTCTACTTTGGAGAACTGCTGTGTGTAGCAAGGTTCTAGACCTGGTCAAACGCACAGCGCGGTGCTTCAGTGGGTCCCCAGTGCGTAGCGTTGGCTGGTGTAAGCGCGTCACTGTACGACGTGTGATGCATACAGGAATAGTCTTGGGCTATGTCGACGCTAGACCAGACGCCACTGTGCTATGGCCCTTCTGCAACTCCTGCAGGCTGTGTGACATAAGAGTGGTTCAGTGCACGTGCTGTGAGACGTACAACCAGCCATATGTCTCGATAACAAACCCAACAAGAAAGGCTCGGATTCTCGCTACAACAGGAACCGATGTGGAACGATATTAACCGTCCAGTAAAGACGAGGCTCACCGTGCGGGTGTCCTCGGCGTAGATACCAGTGGACGCGTCTGCGTCACAAGAGGGTACACCGGACGTTGTTGCCTTATAGCAGCTGGGTAGCTGGGATCGCTGGCATACGGCGCTTCCGCGACCCACTTGGTGGCGGCTGGCTGAGGCTGACGGCTACGGGACACGCCGCCCGTAGAGAACCCTCGGGGTATCATTATAAAACACTTGGCTTAAAGCCGTCGGGGCTTATGGACATCCTCTTCTTCTTCACCTGTTAGGCAACAGCCTCGCAGCCCCGAGAAATATTTCCTATGACACGCAGATGCTAGAACCTTCCATGTAGATGTTTTATGAATTTGAATATGACTCGGCCAGGAATCCTCCCACAGTTCTTTGTGTATTCTACATACCCTACCACCTCATCTACCTCTCGAAACACAGAAACGTCGTCTGTTATCAGTATGCATTGCTGGGCAGCCCGGACATCGGCACTTATAGACCAACCGCTTCCGCACCCTCACCCAACAACTCTATCAAGGACAGGGAGCCATCCCTTCTGCAAACGAAAGTTTTGAAGCGCTAGCTTTCCTTGGCTACTGCAGCCGCTTTATATGGTCGGAAGGTCTCGCACAATAAACAGTGACACATGTTGAAACAGTGACCCAAGTTGAAGTTGTCTACTAGCTTGGGTCACTGAATATGTGCTGGCTGCCGTCTTGGTGAGTCTGGGTATTTGCCACTGGGTACGTGCCCGAAAAGGCAACTTCCACACTTCGTATACTGTGTGCCCATTCTTGATCAATCCTTCGGAATGACTGTGCCAAGGTGACACGTGGGATATGAAGCCTTAAATATTGCTACGCGTCTACTGAAGGCGAAAGCAAAGAGCCGTCGCTGGGAAAAGACGACGAAGAGGACGGTGTCGTTCTGCACGCGAACTGTCCACCATTTTGTTTACACTATTCAAGCTAAGCGTGTATACGCTAGTCTGCGCCGGCGATGTAACGCTAAAACTCCGGCTCCAGCGGCGGCTCACCGGCGCCGGAGCGTGAGTCATTGTGCCAGCTGCGTAGGCGCACGCTCACGCCACGTGCGCAGCCAATCAGAGCTGTTCCGCTTCCGTCGGGGAGGGAAAGGGCAGGAAAGAGTGTCGCGCGTGCTGCGCCCGCTCCGTTTCCGTTCAGTGCAGTCTGTACCACCGAACAACAGGCAGCTTTCACCGGTGTCGACGGGAGATCGCCCTTAAAAGGGCGCGTCGTTGACGGGTCGATCCTACGGTGCGAGCCACTGAAGCTGCGGCACTTCGTCAACGCCGAGCAGATCGCCTGACCTGCCGGTCACGGTAAAGTTACTCACATGAAACATAACCGTCAAATACAAGGTGCACCCAGGGCAAGCTTCGCTTACCCCCATTTCGCGGTAGGGAAAAGGCCGACGAATTTTTTGTAATTCTCTTTTCTTATTGGTATGTCGAACTACCCGGTTCTTGGCTATTCCCCCGTAGTCCGGGGGTATGTGCCGCTATCACCTAGGTTCTACATCTACCATTTTGTTGAGAGCTTGGCATCTAAATGTAGATGCACCCTGTACATAATCAGAACCCGTGTTTTCTTTACATAAACGTATTAAAGCGATAACGCAACATCTGCAAAAAACACTAAGCCGCGTCGAACGCGGCTGCTTTATGGACAGCCATTGCAACGAAGTTGCAGCCAGGATACTAAAGTAGTGGGGTTGCTACGGAGTTTCAACTGGGGTAGCTGTGATTGCAAGAGAATATTCGGTGTTGTGCTATCATTCGGCAGTGTTGTTGGCAGCGAGATTGCTACGTGTCTGCTGAGGTGCCCATAAGGTTTATTGATGCAGGGATGATATGGGGATATGAGGCAGGTTACAAAAGAAAGCTATTGCTTCTTCTTCTTTTCTGGGGTTTTACGTGCCAAAACCAGTTTTGATTATGAGGCACGCCGTAGTGGAGGGCTCAGGATGAATTTTGACCACCTGGGGCTGACTCTTCGATAGTTTCTATTGTGGCTGAAGCATCTTCGATAGTTTCTGCCGCAATATTTATTCATTCATTGTTGCGTGTGCCAGCGGGGTCTGATATTTTACGCTGTGCGGCGCATAGCCTCGCGAGCGCTGGCCATGTTCGTGGGGGCGAAGAAGAAGAGGAGCAAGCAAGCTTTGCCTTTGCCTTAAGTTTCCGAGAACTTGCATTAGGTATGAAGTTTGTCGAGTCGAATGTACATTTGAGTCTCTTATCTGCGTAGCGGCTGCTTAGTCTGCTTCCATTATTTTGTTACGTGAGCGGTGTTGCCGACAATCCTTTGGAGGCGGGCATCGTGAGCTATCAGTTACACTGAATAGGAGTCCCAATTCACTTGCGAGACTTCACACTATAGCTTCGAGAAAGCGTATGTTCCGGATCATAACCAGCTTGCGTGCATGTTGTCCAGGAATACTGGTGCCAAGGGCGTACAAAACATCAGATAAAAGGAATACTTGATAATCATTCACGATCGGCTGCGTACATCAGTTTACTTACCTGGCGGTAAGGAGCAGTGCTAGGTGGCTCCCACACAACGGCTCCACTCATTTGAGGATCTTGGCCTAAGCCAGAGACACAGAATCTGTCACTTGTGTAACTCTGTCGCCAAGCTTCTGTCTTTTAGCCTTTTTCCGACCTTCTCCAACACACCACCTGCAGGGCAATGCTGATGGAGTTGTTCAGGGGCAAGATGCTGCTCCGCAAGGACGGCAGCCAGCACGCGGCCGACGACGTGCTCAGTGAGACCCGAGTGCTGGCGCTGTACTTCTCGGCCAGCTGGTGTCCCGCGTGCCGCATGTTCACGCCAGTCCTGGCCGAGGCTTACAGGCAGACCAAGAACCACAAGGTCGAGGTCGTGTTCGTCTCGTGGGACCGCTCCATGTTCGCCATGCTGCGCTACATGCGTCAGAGCCACGCCAACTGGTACGCCGTCAAGTACGGGGACCCTCTCCGGCTGTGAGTATAAACTTATACTCTCTCGGACGACTGAAAGCTGAGCAAATTGGCAAGGATTCACGGCACTTAGAGGATCGCTTGCAAACACGAACACACGCACAACCTTGCTAAAAAACATATTTTTTTCATCAAATACCAACTAGGCCAAAAAGCAGTTCTTTTTAAGTTGAAAGTTTCTCCTTTTTTTAGCCACTATGCAATATTTCAGTGAATAGTCCATGTTTGTGTTGTCCCGTTTATGGCCTGCCTTTTATGACTGAATGAATGAACTTTTTTTTTCTCGTCCAAGCGAGGGGAGACTGAGGCGAAAGGCACGAATGGCCTGGCAGAGGTCCCTGCACCCACCGTTACAACAGCGGTGTTAATCAATGCAAATGAATACATATACTATATATACATCTCGCACGAGAGAACAGAATTTCAGTAACAACAAAGGTTACAACATTTGTTCATTGGATTGAGTAAACCACATGAAACATTAGCACAAATGGTATCTATATGAACTTTTTGTTATGTCATAGATGCATACCTACAGATGTCAAGAAGGGTGATTCCACGAGAGATCAACACGCGTCCAAAAATTCATATTTTAGATTTCATTCAATATGTTATATTTTGTGGGCGTATCACTCGGTAGTACGCAAGTGAACTTGCATTCTTTGAGAAATGGATACTTTAGAAGAAAAAAAAAATATCGAAATTCTTCAAGTTGCAGGCTCCATTAACATGCACCGGGCATTCTGGCAAATTCACAACAATGTCAAATACAAAATATTACGGCTACAAAGAATGCATTTTCTTGTGTAAAACGTATACGTAAAGAAGAGTCAGCAAGCGTTGTTTGAGGCTTCTGTGCAAAACGGAAGTGTTTTAGAAAAAATTCTTAATTTGCTGCACGTTTCGAAATTTGCTATATTTAGAATTTTATCTACTAAACTAATGAATTTAGCCTTTTGAAATTTGGTGGGCTATGAGACCTTAACCTGTTTAACGATTATGCTAAATATTGTTGCTGTAGCACAAATTTCCATTTTTACAGTTTGCCTCAAATGTGAAGTATTGACGAAAATGAACACTATTTAAAAATCAAAGTAAAAAACCCCATCGTTAATTTTTCAAAAAATTTCGTAAACAGCTGTCCACAGACACTGAAAAAAGAACAATAAAAACAACTTGCATTATTTTGTTTTTAATGACAATATATGTGGTATAAATGAGAGCTTCGCCGGGATGCAGCAAGGTGCTAAGAAATAGGGACATCGGGGTAAAAAGAACGTCCATTAGCCTCTGACTTGCCTAAACTTGGCCATGATTGCGACATAAGGGTAATTTTACCCTTATGGTCAATACTTATGCATGCAATACCGTTTAGTACAATACTCATTCTCTTGAATGTGAGTAAAGATACGTCAGCAGAGCAACCTTTATATGGCTCGTTTTATTTAACAAGTGTGCGTAGCTTGCAGCGCAGATAATTGCAGATTTAACGGTGAACTCCCTGTGCATGTACACAAGTAACAAAATTTACGGCAGGTAAAATTCTCTAAAAATTTCGTACTCGCCATGACTCCGTCGGAAACGTCATTATACAGTATAACCTAAGATACGTTGATGGGGAAGGGGATGGTGTTGGTTAGGGCTTATTTAGCTGGCAGATAGTGTGCCAGCGGTTGCTCTCTTCTACCGCCGATTTAAAAAAGGGGTTAGAATAGGTGGAAAGAGGCGCGACACTTCTTCTCTCCGAAACTTATGTGTCTTGGGAAACATTACCTGTTCCGCACACTCTTGTTGGATATTGGTCTACTGTGCGAAGCCTCAAGTAGAGCGTTTCTGTTTTTATTGAAGTATTTTGGCAGGCACAGATGAACTGTTCCGCGTTAACAGGAAAGGGGGCTGTTCGCGGAACTAGTTCTTACTCTATGAAACAGCGTATAGCTTCTGCGTGACGGATTCCTTAAACCACTCCTGGATGGTGAGGTGATATTCAAAGTGCTGAGAAGTCTTTATATAAGGGGTGATTCATTGGCACTCTTAATTTAATCTGCTGCATCATTGCTTGCAAGTCCAACATGTGGAGGTATCCACTCAAACTTGACAATGAAATGCCTATTGCTGAGCTCCTTAGCTAACATCAATGACTGTCGGCCGAACTTGCTGCCATACAATGCACGGGATAATTTTTGGAGCACCGCTGGCAAATCCGAGAGGATGATAGCGTGCTGAGAACGCGTCCTCAGTTTACGAAGCGTTGCAGTAATGGCGGCTCTTTCCACATTTTCAATAAGACCAACTGATCCAGAGGGCCAGATCACGCAGATCTAATGAAGCGAATCTAATAAAGCTTGCACTTAAGAGGAAGCTTTCGCTCGGGCCCAACTCCGATGCCGCCTATTGAAATACATGTAAAACGCAGAAACGATTTCCTGATCCCACTGGGCCGATTTTACTTAAATGTGTTGCACATGAGAGAGAAAGGTAAATTCTGGTGACTGTCGGACGGGAAATGTCGATTTCTGGCCTGCATTACTTAACTGTAATTTTCAAGAATTGGTAAGTTTGAAAAAAATAGAAGCACGAAGTTTACAAATTCGTAGCTATGCACCTATATAAAAGATATCGCAGACCTGTGAACGGCATCTATTAGAGCATTCAAAGCAGACAAATTTGATATGCCAATTTATTTCTTACATGAATTTGTTACATTATTTACAAGGATTTTGCACAAGTTCTACACACAAAATAGTAGCCTATTTTAAAGCCATGTAGAATATAGCAATTTACCACTTTACATTTTCTATTCGGTGATTTCTATTCTGAGATTTTCTATTGTGATATCATGTTTCATTGCTGAGTTAGAGTTGTAAATTTGATAGTTTCGTTTTCTGAAGCTCTGCTATTTTGTTAATTTTATAAACAGTTGACGACTTAAATAAAAAAATCGCTACCAACAGCCACTAGAGTTTCACTTTTCTTTTAACTGCAACAAACGTCATCAAATGTGGTGCAGTGGTTGCAGAGAATTAAGGAATTCTTGTTTTACATGTATTTAGATAGGAGCACCCAAGCTAAAGCTTCCTCTTAAGGCGGCGGCCACACCACCAGCAACTTTCAACGTATTTCACTTTACCACCTGTTTGCCACCGCTTCCCACGGACCCACTCCCCATTCTACTACACTCTACCAACTCGTTCAAAAGAGACGATTTTTAGAAGAGCATCATCTGAAAGCACTAACAAAATATGGGCGCGAATGATGGCCCAGTAGCACAATTTACGTCAGAAAGTTAGGCATTCGAGAACTGCGTGCTTGCAATCATAATACTAGTTTACCAAGACTGCCCTTGTGTCGCAATCATGGCCAAGTTTAGGCAAGTCAGAGGCTAATGGACGTTCTTATTACCCCGATGTCTCTATTTCTTAGCACCTTGCTGCATCCCGGCGAAGCTCTCATTTCTACCACATATATTGTCATTAAAAACAAAATAATGCAAGATGTTTTTATTGTTCTTTTTCCAGTGTCTGTGCACAGCTGTTTACGAAAAATTTGAGAAAAATTAACGATGTTTTTTTTTTTATTTTGATTTTTAAATAGTGTTCATTTTCGTCAAAACTTCACATTTGAGGCAAACTGTAAAAATGGACATTTGTGCTACAGCAACAATATTTAGTACAATCGTTAAACAGGTTAAGGTCTCATAGCCCACCAAATTTAAAAAGGCTACATTTATTAGCTTAGTAGATAAAAATTCGTAAATATAGCAAATTTTGAAAAGTGTAGCAAATGAAGAATTTTTTCTAAAACACTTCCGTTTTGCACAGAAGCCTTAAACAACGCTTGCTGACTCTTCTTTACGTATACGTTTTACACAAGAAAATGCATTATTTGTAGCCATAATATATTGTATTTGACATTGTTGTGAATTTGCGAGAATGCCCGGTGCATGTAAATGGAGCCTGCAACTTGAAGAATTTCGATATTTTTTTTCTTCTAAAGTATCTATTTCTCAAAGAATGCAAGTTCACTTTCGTACTACCGAGTGATATTACCACAAAATATAAAATACTGAATGAAATCTAAAATATGAATTTTTCCACCCGTGTTGATCTCTCGTGGAATCACCCAGAAACAAAATACCAATAATCAGTGAAAGCAATGTCATCGGCGAGCAATAATGCACTAAGCTCTTTTTAAAGGAATTTTCAGAAGCGCTAAAATTTAACAGTTATCTTACCTTGTTCAATATTTCTGTCGACTGATATAGGAATGTTTGTTTTCCATAATTTGTTCTTGTTTTTGGTACGTGTCTGGTTTTCCGGCGTATTGGGTAACGAAATATTTCATCATTGTCTGTTGTGGCGAATAATTTTCATTTATGTACGGTGACCACAAGCTTCTTATATTATATTCTGTCTGCTCGAAAAAGGGAGTAACGCTGGAATAATGTAGTTGTTTCAAGGTCTACGAAACGGCCATGGTAATTGCAGTATATACGAAGGATTCGTTTCTGTAAAAGAATGAACTTGTAGTTTGTTTTTTAACTTGTTCTCCAAACCAAGACCCCGCAGCAGCGTTATACAGAATGTAACATAACAATTGCTAGCAAAGTACAACTTTTATGCCAGAGTACAATATGCCAGAGTACAAGGTTATAGAACAATAAAAGGTTGTTTTTTAGTGTCCCACTTCTAGAACACATTTACACTTAGGGCTCAGTTATAGTGAAGCTTATGTGGAATGATATCACGAAAGGGCGGACGCTCAAGGGCATTCCTTCCGCATAAATTCCGCTTAGTGAGTGGAACAATTTTGAAAATGTGTTTCACTTACTTACTGTAACGTACTGGGAACCAGATTAATGGTTCTCGACGGTCGCGGGAACGCATGGCGGCTGGCAGATAAGACAGTGCTTTTTTTCTTCGTTTATTTCTTTTTTCCAGCGATGACTATTCCGGGTTCTTGAGGTACTCCATTCGTAAAAAACTATGTAATTATATTATGGTACTCAATGATAATGACCCAAAATAACTGTGTGGCCGCATAGCCATTGGCTAGTAGAAGGGATCACGTACAAAATTGCCAGTTTGTTGGCTCTCATTTATGCACACGTGAGTTACGTGCATATATGCATATACATAAAATACTGACGAAAAGACAACATTACGTAGGTTCGAGGAGCCTGAAAATTAATTTACTCGATGTTGAGTTCGTCCACTTGAAGCCATCAGCAGCATTCTACAGAAGTGCAGTATCTGTTGTAGTTGCCGAGTAGCTCAGTTGCAAATTCGCTGGTACATGTCTTTCTTTATTTTTAAGTATTTATTTATTCATTGGTGTAGATTCAAGAACCTAAATTACTTTTGTCTTTGTAGTTCACATCCACTTGAACAAGGGTGATCCCATTCGAAGCTTCCTCCTAAGTCGCACTTCAATGTGGGCGAAATGCGAACACACCCGTGTACTTAATTTAGGTGCACGTTAAGAACCTCAGGTGGTCAAAATTATTCCGGAGTCCCCCACTACGGCGTGCCTCATAATCATATTGTGGTTTTGGCACGTAAAACCCCATAATTAAATTAATTCCTCCTAAGTTTCTTCCTTTTCTTTTTTTTTGTTTGTCTTTTAAATTAAGGGAACTGTCGGTCAAGTATGGCGTCACCGGCATTCCCGCTCTGGTGATCATCAAGAAAGACGGCAGCGTGGTCAATCCTGATGCACGTGTTGACGTCACAACCAAGGGACACCAGGCATTTCTCGATTGGCTAGCCTTGTCGTAATAGCGAAGACAAGAAACTCCGGCTCAGTTACGCCGAAAGCTGCAGTCGTTAGCTTCAAGAGGCTCTACGAAGATGTATCGAATAAGAAACAGATTACTATTCTTTCTTTCAGTGTGCTTTCTTCCTCCGGGGCCATTCGTGGAGTCTCACTTGTGTTCACAATACATAAGTGGAGGTACGTGTTATGTAACGTCGCTATTTTTTTCTGTTTCCTGACGACGTCTATGTCCGTAACGTGCTTACGAGACTGTTAGGGGTCACATTAAAGAGCCATCGTGATTTACGCACTTGGTTTCTAACATTATGACAGACCATAACTGCAGCAGGGTTCTTCTGGTCATCACACCATGGCAAGTAACTCCTGCTACCTTTGTTGTGCAAGATAATGTGTTCTTTTTATAGAAACCAAACATGGGGAGACTATGAAACCGCGGCTATTTTTCTGGTCAGTGCCCGGTGTTGTGACTGCTAAAGTTCTTAACTGAGCAGCCTGTTTTGAAATTTCAGCGAACCATGAACAGCTCAACCTCTATGTGTGCCAGATCAGTTGTTACCACGGTAACCAAACACCTCGCCTTTCATAGTTAACGAATCATTGTGATTCATATAACACATAAGCGGCTCGTAGGTGACTCATACATAGGCGGCAGCATTTAGCAACGTCGCCAAAGCTGCAGGTTGCGTCTCGATGTTACGTGAATGCTTGGACTGAGCACCGAACTCAGATTACTGTGGTAACCGTAGACAGCAGATATAAGTCAGCACCTTAAATTCTATGTGCTATTCCTCATTCAGAACTTTTGACGATAGCTTAGTTTTTTCTGGCTTTAATATCAGCATTCCTAGCAGCGGTATATACACTCGGCGTCAAAAGTTCATGGACCGCGGAATCTGAGAGAAAAAAAAAAAGTTGTACATTTGCACAGCCTGTTCGTGCAGCCTGGTGTTTGAATTTTTCCAGTTTGTTATGTCGTAGTATATGCGAGCAGCACAGTGTGCTGTACGAATTTACTGGTAGCGGCCCCGAATTGCTAAAAAAATTTGGCATTTTCTCAGACTCCGCGCTTCATAAACTTTTTACGCCGACTGTACCTTATCCTGGAGCCTGCATACCCACCAGTTACGTGTACATGGCAAAAATTCATGGACAAGTGTAAGAGTATTTGCTCAAACAAGGTCAATGGCGAATTAGCGGTAAATGCGAGAGAAGGGCGTTAGTATCGCGTCGCACCTCTTGGAGGTGCCGGATCCACGGTTTGAACCACGTTCACCACGTTGCGAAGGGTTCTTAAAGAGCTCACACCACACATGTACTGCCTCTTCGAAGAGCGAAGTGCAACTGACAGGCGTTTGGAGCAGACCACCTTCAGCTGCCGAGGTAAATATTTTTCAGCAAAGTGCGCTACAATAAGATGGACTAGAGTCTCCGATACAAAATGTGCGGTTTCTTGTGCATAAGAGCAGCAGATAAGTTGCTACAGCACAGCTTCAGCTTCAAAAACAAACCTCAGTATAAGAAAAAATAAACATGGGAGCGAGGTCTATCATTCGGTTATTTTATTATAGCGAAATGTCACGATGATCGAGGAAGTCCTCAATTTGTGCTACATCAGTACACGTCATTACCTTAAACCTCGGCGGCGTTCCTAGGAAGTCGATTAAGTATTTATGGCGCTGACGTGAATCGCTGACGTGAAGAACAGACGTGAATCTCACAAAAAGCATGAAAGCAATGTCAACCACCAGAATATTTTATTGGGGCGAACGATAACCAAAAATGTTTTTAATGTATACAGCTTCAAGTACACTATGTTCAACGGCAGCTCCGTTTCTAATAAGCCAACTAACAAATAAATCGGCTGGGCCAAATTGCGCTGGGCGTATGCTGCATCCTGTTTAAGCTGGACGAATTTCAGTTTGACTAGATGTCCATTCGCGGAGAGGGCGCGTCACACTAGCCTTCTCCTCATGTCGTCTTTGGCGAACACGACGCCTCGCGTCCCGATTCCATCTTCGGACGCGCTGGTCGTCTCGGTGTCGAAATCATCCGTAGTGTCCTCGTCGTACTCTTCCACCGTCGTCCCTGCAGATGCGATAATCAGAGTTTGTAG
Source organism: Dermacentor silvarum (assembly GCF_013339745.2). Lineage (NCBI taxonomy): Eukaryota > Metazoa > Arthropoda > Arachnida > Ixodida > Ixodidae > Dermacentor > Dermacentor silvarum. The sequence goes on along the minus strand of NC_051164.1, from coordinate 101,984,710 downwards.
GCATCCTTGCGCCTCGAAGACTGAATCACTATGGCGGGTCGTTCATAACATAGTTTCCTACAAAAGTCGTCGGAGGTAATTCTAGCTCTAGCCTGTATAGAAAGTATTCACGTGACGTCACAGACGCCATTTTATTTTGTTACGGGATAAGGTGGAGCTCTTCACCGGTGCTGGCTGTAGAACGTGATGACGGCATTAATGACGTCAGTACGTACCCCCTTATACGGGAGCTGCCTGTATGGAGGTTCAGCCAACATGAGGATGATGTGCAGTACACATATTTGCCTTAAAATTCATCCTCCTGGTTTCAAACGGCTTTGTGACTTTGTAATTTCAATTATTTCAACGAAATATTGTGCTACAGATGCAGCAATTTGCAATGGTTTCGCATGTACGCATATTCTCATTGCCTTGCAGTGTTTACTATAACGAGTGCTTCGAAATTAAGATAGCAAGAGAAAAAAAAGTTATGAATAAGGTCGCAAGAACGTGTGAAGTCACGAGCATGAAAATTAGACAAATCCATGCATACTGACCATCATTTCCGTGGTAGCCGAATGATCGCTGAATTACTTTGCAATTTTTTGTAGAAAACTCACTCTTTCCGAGAAAGGGGTCGTACCTCTCTCAGAGAAAACTGATGATGATGACTTGAATTGATTTTTTTGATTCAAGGGCCAGATATGTCCCAACAGTGTCAATATAAGAACAACGATCAATGAACTTGAATTGTGGATATTGCAGGGCTGTAGAAAAGCCTAAAATTCATCGGTTGTAAATGTGCCTACGCACCTTCAATAAATACATAGAAATGGATGCGGTACGGTGTGTTAAAATGATAAGACATGTGCTGGGAAATGATTACTAGAGCTAAAATAAAATGCTGATTACAGTTGTTTTTCAATAACATTACGGCCTCACCAGGGCCCTTGAACGCAAGGGCCTGGAAGCAAGTGTTGTACTACCGTTTCTGTCGCAACAACAGCCTCCAATGGGAGGCTATGGTATGAATTGCCTGAATGTGCAAGAATTGATATGCTGCACCCATAAAAGCTATTTAATCAACTTCTTTAGACCACGAGGCAGAATAATCAGTAGAACAGAAGGGAGAAAGCTTTAGCTCGGCAAGTTCTATCTAAATAGAGGAGAACGGACAAATAGCTTTTTTTTCCCTCGGCAGTCATTGCACCAGTTGTGATTAGCTTTGTGGCATTTAAAAGGAAATGTTAAAGTCTAGTAACTATTGTAAATTTCATTTATATATTGTAATTTATGGTAATTTTTCATTTATTTTAAAGATGCTCTAGTATCAAGTTTACGAATCTAACTCAGCGATAACAAATGGTATTACAATTGTGTTGACTACACTTCATAATACATCGAAATCGGACAAAATTGATGTATGACACACCACTGTGAAACAAACTGCTAATTTGTGAGTATGACTCTTGCAATGCCCGTGTAAACATTGTAACAATTAACCTAAGCTGTAAATTCATATATTAATCTTGTTCGCTTGAGATGGTCTAATAGATGTAGTTTAATTAACGGCATTTGTTTTCATGTTACAGTTACTGGTTTCGTGATTCATTTTTTAAACCTATCAATTTCTGTTTTTTTTGTAAAAAAATTGATATCTTTAACAAAAATTGGCCTGCCAATTGTTGCTAGAATATAACTGTCCGTCAATTAAATCGGTTGAGTGGTAGTCTCATAAAAGCATTTCTGTATTTTCTTAGGAAATTAGAGTTGGCCCGAGCTGAATCTCCCTCTTAAAACGACCTCGAGAGGCCGACAGATAACTGTGTCATTGTCTGTTGGCTTCGAATGACTTCACTGTTCAACATGCAAACGAGGTAAAGGGGCGACACCATTATAAAAGAAATCTGTGCTTGGAAAAACACACCCAAAAGAAGGAAGACGACCCGAACAAGGGGAGTCAAAGTAAAGGCGAGACCTCCAACGAGAGAAAACTGAATGAGTTCGTCGGGATTCAGGATTTGAAAAGCGGTAATGAATAGTACATCAGGAACGACAGTGTTAGAGACGCCCTTGTATTGCGAGAGCAATAATACGGATACTCGAGTGCCCTAAAATGACTTAGTGGTAATAATTTAGGAAAATAGTTTTAGATTTGTCTATTATACTTTATTATTTCTCGAGCAGTTTGCTTTCTTCATAAAGCTCAAGGAATAGAATTGTTATATCTGCCAAGGGCCATGTTTAAAAATGCATTAAATATGAGAAACCACTTCGCACATGCCCATCTCTGATCCTTTTACACTCGCCATCTTCGGGTGACGTGACATCTGAACCTGTCATGAAAGAGCCGATAGCAACTGCCATAGTGTTACGAGAGGGCCTCGGTATTTGTCCTTGAACGTTACCGATCAATTGAGAACCCAGCATAACGTGGAGACAACAAATTTCGCTGATCAAAATTCATTGCCCACAGTAGAATTTGTCCAAATCGGTTCTCCGACAGCCTGATGGTCTACTTTGTGCATTTCGTGTACATTGCATCATTCAAGACAAGGACTTATTTGCTGACATCACATGGGTTTGGTGTATCTGGGATCCGGATATCTTGTGACCACTTCCAGAAGTGAAAACTTCCAGAAGTGACCACTTCCAGAAGAAAAATAATGACCCTCTCGATCAACCCTTAGCGAGTTTTTGTCTAGTCGAAGAGTGGGTAATATTAGTGGTACAGGCGTAATTAGCGCCAAGGTAGTCGTAAATTAGCCACATGGCGTCATAGAATTCACTATATCCGGGACCGGCCCAATTCGCATGTTGTTCAAAAAAGAAAGTTAACCATTGTTGGCGCTGAGGACAAGGTCGACGTAATCGCTCGTGAAGTACGATGCGAATAAGATGCGAAATTAGTGAATATTGAACATGAAAAAGAGACACAAATATACTGAATAGAGAGATGTAGTCAATATTTAGTTATGGAACCATTTGAACCGTCATGTGTACGTCGACCTTGTCTTCTTTATGGCGTCGACAATGGTTGACCCTTTCTTTTTCGAGCCACTTACCAGCTCTCCATTGAAAGTCCAGTTGCATGGGCGCGGTCTCGCGCTTTCTCTGCTTCGTGCCTTTAGCCACGTCACGCACTGCGAGAACCCATAAAAACACGAGCAAGGCATCACTTAAGATTGCTAGCCATACAGTGGTTGAGTGACCATTCAGACTCAAATATTTCAACTAATACTGCCTTACTCGGCATGTCGTTTTCTTTCTTCAACACGAGGGGCTCCCTTCAGAATTTTTTTTTTCAGTCAGCTTGCCTGCGGTTGTCGTCCCTTCCTGTCTTCGTCGTTTATATAACTTCTGTAATTTTTCGTTACCATTTCTTAACTGCAGTTCCTAATAACTAAACTTTTCGATGGTTTTTGTTTTGTTGATAAGTCTGAATGAACTGTCATCAACCTAGCTGTGCTTTTTTCTGCATATGTATGTGCTGTGAATAAATAAATAAAGAAATTTTACAAATTTATTTGTGAGAGGTGTCGAGGTACACTTTGTATCGCTGGCGTCTATATGTAGGTTACCGCAGCGCCAAATGAAGAGCATAGAGTTAAATTTAAGCAGGAAAAATGGCGTACGAAAGCCACGGCATTGGCGCAATGTCCTGGCTTTTTCTCAATGTGCATTTCGTCCGACTCGACGAGATACGCAGAATGTATTGAAGTTGTGGAAGTTTACGGAATGAATGAGTTAATTCTGGGGATTTTACGTGCCAAAACCACGATTTGATTATGAGGCACGCCGTACTGGGGACTCCCGATTAATTTCGACCACCTGTGGATCTTTACCGAGCCCCCAATGCACAGGAGACGGGTGTTTTTTCTGCACTTCGCCCTCGTAGAAATGCGGCCGTCGCGGCCGGGATTCGATCCCGCGACCTCGTGCTTAGCAGCGCAACACTGAACGTTTATTAACGCTGGAGTGGAAAACCAATATAACACATAACATTGGAGTGCTTGCAAACTGAACTATATCAGAAAGCTCGGTCTAATATACTTTTGTGTTTTCCAAGCAGACCGCGTAGAACGTAACGTTTCCCTCGGCATCCTGTCAGCGTCTTGTTTTAAGTCATGCACGTGTGTCAGACCAGCGCGGTAATACATCTACAATCTTTGCCAGGTACGTTTCCTTTTTTTTTACTTATTTTTTTTTGTTTCATTAACTCTAGTTCCTTCGGGTGACAGGCGATTCACTTGCTCATTTCAATGGCGTATTAAATGACTCGGCAGCAAACTGGCATTTTCACAATTTCATGTACACGATATAGACTTGTTCACCAATTTCGTGAACCCCAATAGACGAAGGCGGCGAAAAACGCAGTTTTAGCGGTTACGACAACGTGACTTGTATTGACGTTTAAACACTGTAAGTACCATTTTCCAGGCATACGTCTTCCGTTTACGGCAAATTCAATGCTCGACTTTACGTGACATCCAAGTCTGTAGCTACGCTTCAAGAACATCCATAGAAGTCGCCTTAACATGGAAATGAAGCGTAGAGCATGAAGAGTACGTTTGGTAAATGCTTCTCGAGGATGTCGCCTTTAAGGGGCCGGCATGCGGGGGTAGCAAAGAGAATATTTTCAACATACATTTTACTACAAAAGATGTTGGTACCCGCATTCGCAATCCTCAATGTTGTGAAGCCTGACAACATATACTTCGTTTGTCCCGAAATTCTTCATAACGGCAAATCTATTTTTAGCATTGAACAATACATTAAACGTTAACTTTTTGCTTCACCCGAATAACAAATTTGTTACCCATTATAATAGCTTGTTATATCAACATTTAGCTCATTTAGCTTTTTCCAGTAAAGTAAGTGGCTATTTCTTACCGCTTGGCTGCATGATCATCGTGACCTCAGTTGCAGTGCCTTTTCTGACTACTGTTGAGACCATCTTGACCTATCTCTAATGTCTATTCACAGGATGGCGTTTTCAGAAACTAAGAATCATGGCAGAATAAAGCAGAAATAAGAATAAGAGCCAAAAAAATAGAAGAAATACTAGTTAGCGACAAGATCCCCTTGCGAAAGCTTTCTACTACAGCCATAGTAAAATCTGGAGGGCGCAGTTTTGGTACGTCATAAAGCTTCTGCAAAACCCATGTATAATATTTAAACAAAACAATGGTTGCAGCACCGCACAGTCTCATAGGACGACTGTTGTTTGAGTGCTGAACGTGACAATTCTTCCAAATGACGGCACACATTAGCAACTAGTTATGCGTATAAGGCCTGCAGCTTCCCATATTTATGTCTCGCGTAAAGTTGTCGTTACTACTCTGATCAGATGGAAATATATACTCACATCCGCTGAGTATGTTGTACAGCCAGGCTGACGACAGGGCCCGTCAGGAAATGCAAGAAAATTTACTGGTTAACACAGGAGCGATAGACATACAAGTTATACAACTGAAAATGAGTTAGTTGTGATATATCCTTAAAAAATTGCCGCAGTTTCACCCGAAAGGCGAAGCATCAATTGCAACTTAGTAGAGAGCTATACGGAGTAAGGATAGTAGTTTTATCAGCTGTATAAACTTGGACATGCTAGCAGCACCAGCAACGCGCAGTAACTGTTGTCGACGCCGTCGGCGTTTTGCCCGCATTCGCACCGAACGCGCGCGGCGTTGGTGACTGTTGCCGGTGCCTCTGGGGGTGGCTCGGAGGTTTTCGACGAGAACAGAATGGGACACGCGTAGAGCAGCGTCAGAAATATTACCCACCTTCTCGACTCGCAACGTTTTTATATAATTACGCATTTGGTGCCGCAGCTAAACGTCGCCTCCCCTCCCTCCCTCCTGTCCCTCCACGGCCTTTCGCGCGATGGAAGAAGTCGCGTTTGCTCTCTATATATGGTGATTGTAAGGGAGGAAAGAGACGCTTAATTCTGCAGCCCTTCAGAGGGCCCGGCGCAGAACGCGCGTTTGCTCTCCGACGTGCGCGTTCGCTCCCCATGAAAGCGCGCGTCCCTCGCGCCCTTTCATGCGCGCATTTCGCATCAATCATGTGCGCATTTCGTTTCTTCTTGTTCCGATAACCTGATAACCTAACAAAATTCATCAGTTTGTTACTTCTAAGACTCATTTCAATGAGTGAAATGTATGTGAACGCTGGACGCGGTTTAACAATATGAGTCTTTTAGATGCGATATCTTATGCTCGGGGCTATGTCACTCCCTCCCTCCGCCGTGCGGCGTCCACTGCCGGTTCCACTTCTCGTTCCGCTTCCGGTTCCGGAAGCCAGCTTCCGGCTTCCGGAGAATGCTTCCGGCGATTTGCCCGAATGATCCCCCGGTGCTTCGCCCACTCATCATCATTCACTTCGTCCTCTCAATCTCCTCCCGCAACGCCGCGATGAGTGCCACGGACAGCGCCAGCGTCAACATCACTGTCAGCGCCATGGACAGCGCCACGGAGAAGAGGGCTCGAGCCGCTGCCACGAAACAGCAGCGGCGACAGGCCGATCTGAAAACTAATGGCAACTTGAGTCGACCCCATGGCTGCTTCGCATACTACTCAGGGTTCCCCTACGGGAAGATGGTGTAATCTTTTTGCATAATTTAGTGCCAACCAAACGAAAAATGTTCAACATTCGATGCGCAAGCGCGCAAGCTGTACGCTTATCAAGAGAGCACTGCTTTAACACGTCTTTTACTATATTTTACAAGTGGATCCAATAAATTCTGGAACAATATCCAAGGTAAATATACCTGGTAGCGAAGCTTCCATAGAAGCTCATACGTTCAAAACATGGTTGTTCATCGGCGGTTCGTGTAGGGTGCCTACATGCAAAACGGCGTTGCATGTAGGCACCCTAGGTTCATGGGGCTTATAGCGCCATCTGTGGGAGGAGGGAACACTTCCGGCGGAAGGAAAAATTATTTGACGTCATATCCGTTAAAAAACAGAAGTGACGTCATTTTGTTCTCAAAGGCGCGAAATTTGTTTTCGGAGGTCTGCCATTGCAGCTGTATATTCAAATGCCCCGCCATTCGACTTGATGGGCGTTTTGAGACTTCAGCGCGGAGAGCGATGCAGGAAAAGATCAGCCGTACGGGCGTCGAAATCGCATCGCTGCACAGAAGATACTTTCCTTGGAGGCCGATGGAAGCTTTAAGCGGGGAGTGCTCGTCCTTTCGTCGGGCGCCAAGCCCGTCGGCGAGCGCTGTCCCACGAAAACAACTAAAGTAAACAATTATCTCGCGGTCGCAACTCACTACTTTTGACTGAACCGGTTAAGAAACAATGAAACTGTTCGCGTCACCAAACTCAGAAAAACGTCGACAATCAAAGCAACACGAGGGTGTGGGCGTATTGTAACAGTGAACTTTACGAGCGCGCCTTTCTGCCCACTTCAAGAGTTATATTGCATTGCAAGTGATAGCAGCGTCAACGCCCGCAGCTATCGGTAGGCGCTCTTACGGTGGGCGCCGAAAAAAGGTATTTATTGATAATGATCAAGTAAAATAGAGTTGTTCTTTTCTCCCCATGCATATATAAAATTGATTAGAAATTTTATTTTCGTTGACTGAATTTAACTGTGTCTCGCTTTAATTAAAAAAAAACGCTTTTTTCTCTCCCTAATGTTTGTTCCCTCCAAACGTAGTCGCGCTTCAATCGCTGCTCCCATAACCACCCTTGCTAATGTCGGTGACAATTCGTTCTGAACCGCTTTTCGCTCGAAGCTTCGCGACCTATGTGGATCGACCTTGCTGTATCAGCGAAAAAGAAATTTCTATCGCAAATGTCACTTGACGGAACTATTGTAACGGATCAGATAAGCATTTTTCCAGCATTCAAATGCATATTTTTTGTCGTGTTTTTGCCACTTCTGATTGAAACATTGCACGTAACTCCGCAATCGCAAGTTCTCTGAATATACTGGTCAAGCAGAGCAAGGCATGTCACATCAGTCTTGTGCGCCTTTCTTTTCGTCTTGTTCCAATAACCAGACAAAATTCAGTTTGTTATTTCAATGAATCATTTCAATGACGAGGTTGAGTTTTCGTCCTGGTGTAGTAATATGCTATTGAACTTGAAAACCAAAGCAGCGTGTTGTCCAAACAATTTCCCAAACGAATTTCTATGGCGATATGCTCTATGCCTTGCTAAATTTGTGTTATATTTTTTATGTGCTTTCTTGTTTTTTGACTGAGACCGCCGTATGTTAGGGAATTACCGCTCAATTTTATTAAATTTGTCACGTTGGAAAATTATTGAGCATATCATGGCTACTGGTAGAAATTAAATCTTGGAAGAACACGCCGTACTAATTTTCAGCGTGGATTTACGAAATGATTATCCACCATGACGCAACTTGTCAGCATTGTTTCATTCTCTTGCATTAACCCTCGATGGACACAGCAAGATAAACTTTTAAATGCGCAAGCATTTCTATGGTTACCCAACGATAAAACTGTCCGAGTGTCCGTCTGTCTGTCCGTCCTTCGCGTAAGACGATCGCTTTCAAGATAGAGCCAGCAGCAATGTTTTCGCCAGCTGCGGAAGAAGACGGCGACGAACGCGCGAGACTCTGGGACCACGTGACGTGTGCAATCAGGCACGCACTAGGCACACCTTTAGTAAGCCAGAACTGTGGAGCAGCCGTGGCTTCGGATCGGAACGTCATCAGCGCACCTGGCACCGGCACCTGCCGTAGTTTGCTTGCCTCAACAGTTCACTGTTGCATAGCCTTCCGCAGAAGTTCGTGTCGCTGCAGCGCTGTCACATTTAGCCGTAATGGCGCCAAAATGACTGCAGCCGCTGAGCAGTGCTAGGATTACCCGCAGTGTTGAGTGTAAGCACTCAACACCAAATCGTTACTACGAAATGCTTACGCATCATTAAGATTACTCTCTGAGGAGATTCTACGCATTTTTTTTTTATTTCTATAATGCCTTTGACAGAGTTCAACAAGTAACCTTAAAGCTTAGAATCATGGGTATTCCAGAAATGTTTGCTGGATTTCGACTAATCGAAAACCATACGCGCAGATATCTGTCTCCCGGTCATATCAGGTAGACTAACCACAGGGCAGTGTCCTAGGCTATTTGCTCTTCCTCATGCATATTAACCACGTTGTTGATGTTGTAACCATGGAGTAGAAATTAGACTATTTACTGGCGATTGCGGTTTCTTTAAAGAAATTGCTAAAGACGCTGAACGTTACTAAATGTAATGTTCAGAGTCTTCAAATAATCCAAAGGAAGGCTGTAAGGTCTAGACTTAACATATTAGCCGTGCTAGGCTCGCCCTCGGAGCTAATGCAAGTTAATTACATACAGCCATTACAAGTAAGAAAGCAAAAGCTCCGGCTCGACTTCATCTTCTATCTTGAAAGTAGCAAACTAGCTGTACTTCTTTCACCAGATTTTAATAGGTCCTTCTCCGACAACAGGAGCAAAACTCACTAATACCATATTTTTAATGCAGTGACCTGTTCAAGCATAACTGCGAGTCGGCCTAGTTGGAACAGATTCATTTTCTTAAAATTTTTGTGCGCAAACAAACAGGGACGAAGAAAAGAGCGCTCGTCCTTGTGTTACTCCTTTTCTTCGTCCCAGTTTGTTTGCGCACAAAAATTTTAAGAAAATGGACCTGTTTAAATTTTTTCTTTCGAGGACGATAAATGAATTAAATAATTTTGCTGAAGCAGATTATTACACTGCGAGATAGCATTATGGTGCCTACATCGCTGTTGTCTGTTTTTTTTTTTTGTGTATCGCTGATTTATTTTCCTTTGTATTGACCTCCCTGGTTGACCTTGAGTCCGCAGTACGGAATATATAAATTAAACTTCAACCACTGACAACTAGCCTGAACAAGGTAGACGAACGTACTGTGAGCGCCGCTCAAGTAAATCCCTAGCTCCGTTATTTTTTTAGCTCTTATGGTGACATTCAGTTGAAAACAACAACTGTGTAACAGCACAATGTGGTACTCACGCATGTTCTCCTTGTAGGCGTATATAACCAGGCAGACCAGGATAACGAGGGCACCGAGCACGAAAAACACCTGGTAAGAGGTCTTGACCTTCTTGTCTCGCCACTTCCTGCGGCACAACGGCAAACAAAACGATTAGTTTTGCCTACAAAAAAAGATGTAGTGCTACGTCTCCAACGGAGAGGGAAAATTTCTGCCGGTGCATAGAATGACATAAGGTTGAGCAGGTTGCTTGGGATTCGCGGTAATGAAAGGCAGGCGTGCTAACACGGACACCAGAAGACACGTCGTGGTAGCTCAGTGGCAGTGGCGTTGTGCTGCTGAGCGCGAGGTCAGGGGTTCGGTCCCGGTCGCGGCTGCCGCATTTCGACGGGGGTAAAATGCAACAACACGCCCTATGCACTTAGATTCGGCTGCACGTTGAAGAACCACATGTGGTCAAATACTGATCAGTTAAAATTAAATTTAAAACTAAGTCTGATTAGACTAAGTATCCTTTAAAAACTTTATTTTCGGGAAAATGAAGGTCAGCGTTTTCTTTTTCAGTTCTTTTTTTTTCAGTTTCGCGTCAAAAACCCCCACCATCAGTTACATCAACGTAACATCACGGATATTAAGATGTCTTTCTTTGTGCATTGGCCGTTGTTGCGCAGCAAATGTTTTCCAAACTTGCCAAGTCCTATCTTTGGCTCATTTAGACTGACACAACATAGGGAATCTTTACCAATAAAGAATGGACTAGGCCCGAGCGGATGGCGCCAATATTCCTGACGTCATGACGTGCTGGTGCGGGAACCCCGTGTCTTTCACATTTGCGTCTTCTCTTGCCTAACAAGACTTTTGTAAAACCCTCGTAAACGTTGTAACACAAACTATATATATATATATATATATATATATATATATATATGTTAGGTCATGGGACAAACCAGGACCCTTAAGAGTGTAAAAATTATTCGCAGACATATGCAAGTCCGAGCAACATGATACATCAAATAAACGGCGAAGCTGCACAATTGACTTCTCACACTGCTCGGAAGAACTGAGCGTTTGTTGGTTGCGTGCACTTTTGCGATTCATCACCGATGCCTCCTGCGCGCTCTGACTCATGCACTGGCCATCCGGCCACTTCGGTGCTTCTATATGCTTCGTTGCATCTATACGCATACCGCATTGTCGGCTGCTCTTAACCACCACGGTCATACAAAGTCCCGGTGCTTCTATACGCATACCGCATTGTCGGCTGCTCTTAACCACCACAGTCATACAAACTCCTAGCTGGCCTCCAACGTGAAGCCGGTAAAATGGAACGTGAGAAGCAAAAAATTATGAATTTCTGTCTAAGAATACCGCGAAAATAAGGTGTCATCTGCTTTCGTGAGATGTACACAAGTTACTTTTATTTCATATTCACGATAATTATGTTTCAAAGCGATAAATTTGTGACACCAACCAAGGTTGCGTTGTTTTAAAACCGAGCATGCCACCACATGCCGTTTTTCACAGCTTATACTCTCCTCCGTTCCGTACAAAGCAGCCAACGCTGGGGAAGTTACACAGGAAGGTGGGTCAAGAAACGTCATGACTCCAACAGCGTTCGTTCGCACAAGCATGCACGTGAGGCTCCTCGCAACGGGTTGCAAATAAAAAATGTTGCAGTTTCGCCCGAAAGGTGAAGCATCAATTGCGAGAGCAAATTAGTAGAGAGCTATTCGGAATAGGGACAGTAGCTTTATCAGCTGTATAAACTTGGACATGGAAAAGCACCAGCAACGCGCAGAACTGTTGTCGACGCCGTCGCCGTTTTGCCCGCGTTCGTACCGAACGCGCGCGGCGTTGGTGAATGTTGCCAGGGCCTCTGGGGGGCGGCTTGGAGGTTTTCGACGAGAGCAGAACGGGAAACTCGTCGAGCAGCGTCGGAAGTCTTTACCACCTTCTCGCCTCGCAACGTTTTTATATAAATGCGCATTTGGTGCTGCAGCTAAACGTTGCCTCCCCTCCCTCCCTCCCGTCCCCCGACGGCCTGTCGTGCGACGGAAGAAGTCACGTTTGCTCTGTATATATGGTGATTGTAAAGGACGAAAGAGACGCTTAATTCTGCAGGAGCACGGCGCAGAACGCGCGTTTGTTCTCCGTCGTGCGTTCGCTCCCCGTGAAAGCGCGTGTCCTTCGCGCCCTCGTCGCCACAGCGTCCGGCGCGCGGCGACGATTTCATCGCCGTTGACGTCATACGGAACCAGCAGAAATCCTCTTTGAGTGTCCGTATGCAATAAAAAAAAAACCGCAAAGAACAAAAAATTTGGATGACGCTTAAACTTCGTCAAGAGTAGTAGAACGCGATAACGTTTTCGGGATCCGTTCGCATCGCAACGCGCGTTTGTAGGTCTAGTAGAAATGCTGGAACAGGGGTTTGTGTTTAGTTTCCTCGTAGCAGAATTGGGTTTTCTCGTACATTCAAATTACAATCCGACATCGATTGGTAAAACAGTCCGACGGCGAATCCGACGCCGAATGGTAAAGTCGTACTTTACCATTTTCCTGGAGGATTTCACTGTGAGAAATTCAATTTTTGTTCACCAAAACGTTGCACCACGTGGAGGGCCTGCGCGGTCGGGGTGGTTGGGGATTTTCTCCGCCACGCGCATCGCACGCTGGTTGCCAACGCCAGATTTTCGGCAACACGGGTCCCTTAACGCTGTCGCGCTAAAATAAAATTTATCTAAAACAATGCATTAGCAGCCCTATACCCCAGTGTGTTTGTTTCTAAGGATTAAAACTTGTTTCGTTCAATACTGACTGAGATTATATAAGAAATCACGGCCCAAGCACTCCGTAAAGATGGTTAACAGCGAAGCTAAAACACGTGGCCCCGGTGTTTATGACTGGGTTAATCCCGACGGTACATTACAGTCTTTCTCAGTTATTGGTTACGTCTTTTTGTTTCTTCATGAGGCTACACACATGTTCGGCGGCGACGGAGAAAACGACGTCACTGACGGCATGCCCGCAGTCCACCGCTGTCTCATTGCCGCTTGCGATTCTTCAAAATTAAATTGCTTCAAATCTGTCCGTCACGTAAGACAATGGCCCCCTTAAGCAATCGTTCACACCCCCGTAAACGCGGTCTCCCCATTACGCCGACAGAAGTGAAATTGTACGCTGGAGTGATGAGCGGCAACAGAGCCAGCTGAGGAAGAAGACGACGACGCTCGAGCCATTGCTGATGACGATAGTTTCTGCGTACAGGCGACAGACGGACGAATTGGCTAGCCATATACAGCTACGCTGTAAAACAGTTGCGCACAATTGCGTTCAAAAAACATCGAACTATAACCAAGTGCGAACGAAGCCACTGCAAGAAGTCTCTCTAGCCTGCATAGCGTTGACTGCTATGTAGGGAACGGAGTATAGCTATAAACTTTTTTTTTATGTGTCAGCACCTGAGGAAGTAGTTCCTCCTCGTTATGTCCACCCGGCGTCCGCTGGGCAGCCGAAGCTTCTTATAGTACGGGTGCGCCTTGGAGTAGTGGCCGACCGGTGTGTCCGGAACCACGGTGTGTTCGTCCATGCTGCCCTGGCTGGAATCGCCTAAGTTAGAGTCGGTGAACCTGCAGGTGCGATGACGCGCGGCGTTTGTGGTTAGACGACGACGCGCGATGACATCGCCGCGCTTTGCTTCTTGCGAACGCGGGGACAGAAGCCGGCTGTCTCGGCCCAACGCGCGTAAGTACGCCCATCCTCCTGACACCGTTTGTACTTAGTATAGCGGACATTGTTTTCATTTCTTTTGAAATTTATATCGGAAACCACTACGTAAATTATTTATCACTATCCCCCATGGATGCTTGCTGAACTGTGTATGAATGTGGTTTAATCTGAATTTCTACGAAAGTTTGCTTACGCCCAAACACACAGGGCGACTGCAGTTATTGTAGTCCAACTGCCACGGGAAAAAATCTCAATGCTCGCGGCCCACTGGGTAGATCCAGACACAACTGCTCTCTCTCTGTCAATTGCTCAACTGCAAGCTGCCCTCTTGAACCCAATCCGTAATATTGGTGGCTGCATTCTGGGAAATAAGGTTTTGTGTGCCACCTTTCGTGCCTATGTGTTAGTTGTTTATATTTTATTCTTTCCCAAAAGTAATCGGTGTGTGATTCGATATTAGAAGCCCGTGTTTAGCTAATTTGCGTATTCGATTTGAAAATCTCGTTCGAACATACTAATTCATTGATCCTTACATACTTGTCCATAAGCCGAATAATCGCAGAGATCGATACTTTTGATGTGAAACCGACGTGTGTTGTTACGTATTCGAAATATTGAACACTCGCACACGCGTATAAGAGGCAAAACCATTTCAGTGGTAAGTTAGAGCTCATGATGCTTTGCACTTTCATTGCCCCGCGTACGTCGCACTGTTTCAAACATTAAAACCAGGACGTATGCTTCGCCAGCGAACACGTTCAGCTTTTACAACCCAACTTTGTTCCACAATCTTTCGACCCCGACTGTATGGTGCCCGATGCCCTTGAATCGCTGTTATTGTGCAAGAATGCGAGGTAAACTTGAACAGCGGTGAACCGCACTTACTGCTCAAAGTCGCGTCCTTCGTCGTACTTTCGAAGCCTTCTTAGTCGCTCCCTCCGGCGTCTGTTGCTGCGAGCGAGATAAGACGAAACGAGTTTGTTCATGAAAAACATAGCAGAGACGATACGCTACAGGAAGCGGTTGTCTCTTTGTCAGTGATCTTTGTGAAGTCAAATAGACGCAGTGATTACAAGGACCAACTTCCTTTCGTGACAACGTTGACCCCGGAGACACACATTTTTCGACAAGTGCTTGCAAAGGTTGTTAAGCAAACCAGAGACCATTGATACAGATAAGAATAAGAGGACAATGACTATGAGAGGACTATAGTGCAAGACTGACATCATAATGTCAGAATAGGGATGCGAATCAGCACACGTACGCGGATGTATGTATTGTCTATACATAATAAGCGTAAGCGTGCTAATTTTTCGCCCCTCTTCATCTAATGGACAATAGAAGAGGATGCTGTGCGTGGTGAAGCCGTTATACCTCGAAACACGGTTGAGAGCGCTGCAAAACGATAGCGCATGAGCTCAATTAATTTCAGGGGCGAAGCTCAATTGGGTCGGGCCTTGTCCCTCGTCGCGCCGTCGTAGCCACGCTAGTACTCGCTGCTACCGCTAGCGGCGCAGCTGTGCTCTCTTTCTCTCTCGTTCCCGACGCGCGCTCTCTCTCTCATTCGTAGCTAGGGGAGCTGCGGTGCACAACGGCGTAGGGAGCCTACATGCAACGCCGTTTTAAAACGGCGTTGCATGTAGGCTTCCTACAACGGCGTTCATTCTCGGCGCGCTCTCTCTCTCTCTTTCTCTCTCTCTCGTCCGTAGCTAGGGGCGCTGCGGTGCACAAGAGTGTTCGTTCCCGACGCGCGCTCTCTTTCTCTCTCGTCCGTAGCTCTGGTTTACCCGAATGCGCTCGTTTCTCTTTCTCTCTCGTTCCCGACGCGCGCGCTCTCTCTCTCCTCCGTAGCTAGGGGCGCTGCGGTGTACAAGGGCGTAGGGAGAATACATGCAACGGCGTGTAGGCTCCCTACAAGGGCGTTCGTTCCCGACGCGCGCTCTCTTTCTCGTCCGTAGCTCTGGTTTACCCGAATGCGTTCGTTTCTCTTTCTCTCTCGTTCCCGACGCGCTCTCTCTCTCTCTCTCTCTCTCGTCCGTAGCTAGGGGCGCTGCGGTGCACAAGAGTGTTCGTTCCCGACGCGCGCTCTCTTTCTCTCTCGTCCGTAGCTCTGGTTTACCTGAATGCGCTCGTTTCTCTTTCTCTCTCGTTCCCGACGCGCGCGCTCTCTCTCTCTTCCGTAGCTAGGGGCGCTGCGGTGTACAAGGGCGTAGGGAGCCTACATGCAACGGCGTGTAGGCTCCCTACAAGGGCGTTCGTTCCCGACGCGCGCTCTCTTTCTCTCTCGTCCGTAGCTCTGGTTTACCCGAATGCGTTCGTTTCTCTTTCTCTTTCTCTCTCGTTCCCGACGCGCGCGCGCTCTCTCTCTCTCGTCCGTAGCTAGGGGCGCTGCGGTGAACAAGGGCGTTCGTTCCCGACGCGCGCTCTCTTTCTCTCTCGTCCGTAGCTCTGGTTTACCCGAATGCGCTCGTTTCTCTTTCTCTCTCGTTCCCGACGCGCTCGCTCTCTCTCTCCTCCGTAGCTAGGGGCGCTGCGGTGTACAAGGGCGTAGGGAGCCTACATGCAACGGCGTGTAGGCTCCCTACAAGGGCGTTCGTTCCCGACGCGCGCTCTCTTTCTCTCTCGTCCGTAGCTCTGGTTTACCCGAATGCGCTCGTTTCTCTTTCTCTCTCGTTCCCGACGCGCGCGCTCTCTCTCTCCTCTGTAGCTAGGGGCGCTGCGATGTACAAGGGCGTAGGGAGCCTACATGCAACGGCGTGTAGGCTCCCTACAAGGGCGTTCGTTCCCGACGCGCGCTCTCTTTCTCTCTCGTCCGTAGCTAGGGGCGCTGCGGTGTACAAGGGCGTTCGTTCCCGACGCGCGCTCTCTTTCTCTCTCGTCCGTAGCTCTGGTTTACCCGAATGCGCTCGTTTCTCTTTCTCTCTCGTTCCCGACGCGCTCGCTCTCTCTCTCCTCCGTAGCTAGGGGCGCTGCGGTGTACAAGGGCGTAGGGAGCCTACATGCAACGGCGTGTAGGCTCCCTACAAGGGCGTTCGTTCCCGACGCGCGCTCTCTTTCTCTCTCGTCCGTAGCTCTGGTTTACCCGAATGCGTTCGTTTCTCTTTCTCTCTCGTTCCCGACGCGCGCGCTCTCTCTCTCTCGTCCGTAGCTAGGGGCGCTGCGGTGAACAAGGGCGTTCGTTCCCGACGCGCGCTCTCTTTCTCTCTCGTCCGTAGCTCTGGTTTACCCGAATGCGCTCGTTTCTCTTTCTCTCTCGTTCCCGACGCGCGCGCTCTCTCTCTCTCCTCCGTAGCTAGGGGCGCTGCGGTGTACAAGGGCGTAGGGAGCCTACATTCAACGGCGTGTAGGCTCCCTACAAGGGCGTTCGTTCCCGACGCGCGCTCTCTTTCTCTCTCGTCCGTAGCTCTGGTTTACCCGAATGCGTTCGTTTCTCTTTCTCTTTCTCTCTCGTTCCCGACGCGCGCTCTCTCTCTCTCTCGTCCGTAGCTAAGGGCGCTGCGGTGAACAAGGGCGTTCGTTCCCGACGCGCGCTCTCTTTCTCTCTCGTCCGTAGCTCTGGTTTACCCGAATGCGCTCGTTTCTCTTTCTCTCTCGTTCCCGACGCGCGCTCTCTCTCTCTCCTCCGTAGCTAGGGGCGCTGTGGTGTACAAGGGCGTAGGGAGCCTACATGCAACGGCGTGTAGGCTCCCTACAAGGGCGTTCGTTCCCGACGCGCGCTCTCTTTCTCTCTCGTCCGTAGCTCTGGTTTACCCGAATGCGTTCGTTTCTCTTTCTCTTTCTCTCTCGTTCCCGACGCGCGCGCTCTCTCTCTCTCGTCCGTAGCTAGGGGCGCTGCGGTGAACAAGGGCGTTCGTTCCCGACGCGCGCTCTCTTTCACTCTCGTCCGTAGCTCTGGTTTACCCGAATGCGCTCGTTTCTCTTTCTCTCTCGTTCCCGACGCGCGCGCTCTCTCTCTACTCTGTAGCTAGGGGCGCTGCGGTGTACAAGGGCGTAGGGAGCCTACATGCAACGGCGTGTAGGCTCCCTACAAGGGCGTTCGTTCCCGACGCGCGCCCTCTTTCTCTCTCGTCCGTAGCTCTGGTTTACCCGAATGCGTTCGTTTCTCTTTCTCTCTCGTTCCCGACGCTCTATCTCTCTCTCTCTCGTCCGTAGCTAGGGGCGCTGCGGTGAACAAGGGCGTTCGTTCCCGACGCGCGCTCTCTTTCTCTCTCGTCCGTAGCTCTGGTTTACCCGAATGCGCTCGTTTCTCTTTCTCTCTCGTTCCCGATGCGCGCGCGCTCTCTCTCTCGTCTGTAGCTAGGGGCGCTGCGATGTAGAAGGGCGTAGGGAGCCTACATGCAACGGCGTGTAGGCTCCCTACAAGGGCGTTCGTTCCCGACGCGCGCTCTCTTTCTCTCTCGTCCGTAGCTAGGGGCGCTGCGGTGTACAAGGGCGTTCGTTCCCGACGCGCGCTCTCTTTCTCTCTCGTCCGTAGCTCTGGTTTACCCGAATGCGCTCGTTTCTCTTTCTCTCTCGTTCCCGACGCGCTCGCTCTCTCTCTCCTCCGTAGCTCGGGGCGCTGCGGTGTACAAGGGCGTAGGGAGCCTACATGCAACGGCGTGTAGGCTCCCTACAAGGGCGTTCGTTCCCGACGCGCGCTCTCTTTCTCTCTCGTCCGTAGCTCTGGTTTACCCGAATGCGTTCGTTTCTCTTTCTCTCTCGTTCCCGACGCGCGCGCTCTCTCTCTCTCGTCCGTAGCTAGGGGCGCTGCGGTGAACAAGGGCGTTCGTTCCCGACGCGCGCTCTCTTTCTCTCTCGTCCGTAGCTCTGGTTTACCCGAATGCGCTCGTTTCTCTTTCTCTCTCGTTCCCGACGCGCGCGCTCTCTCTCTCTCCTCCGTAGCTAGGGGCGCTGCGGTGTACAAGGGCGTAGGGAGCCTACATGCAACGGCGTGTAGGCTCCCTACAAGGGCGTTCGTTCCCGACGCGCGCTCTCTTTCTCTCTCGTCCGTAGCTCTGGTTTACCCGAATGCGTTCGTTTCTCTTTCTCTCTCGTTCCCGACGCGCGCTCTCTCTCTCTCTCGTCCGTAGCTAAGGGCGCTGCGGTGAACAAGGGCGTTCGTTCCCGACGCGCGCTCTCTTTCTCTCTCGTCCGTAGCTCTGGTTTACCCGAATGCGCTCGTTTCTCTTTCTCTCTCGTTCCCGACGCGCGCTCTCTCTCTCTCCTCCGTAGCTAGGGGCGCTGTGGTGTACAAGGGCGTAGGGAGCCTACATGCAACGGCGTGTAGGCTCCCTACAAGGGCGTTCGTTCCCCACGCGGGCTCTCTTTCTCTCTCGTCCGTAGCTCTGGTTTACCCGAATGCGTTCGTTTCTCTTTCTCTTTCTCTCTCGTTCCCGACGCGCGCGCTCTCTCTCTCTCTCGTCCGTAGCTAGGGGCGCTGCGGTGAACAAGGGCGTTCGTTCCCGACGCGCGCTCTCTTTCTCTCTCGTCCGTAGCTCTGGTTTACCCGAATGCGCTCGTTTCTCTTTCTCTCTCGTTCCCGACGCGCGCGCTCTCTCTCTCCTCTGTAGCTAGGGGCGCTGCGGTGTACAAGGGCGTAGGGAGCCTACATGCAACGGCGTGTAGGCTCCCTACAAGGGCGTTCGTTCCCGACGCGCGCCCTCTTTCTCTCTCGTCCGTAGCTCTGGTTTACCCGAATGCGTTCGTTTCTCTTTCTCTTTCTCTCTCGTTCCCGACGCGCGCGCTCTCTCTCTCGTCCGTAGCTAGGGGCGCTGCGGTGAACAAGGGCGTTCGTTCCCGAAGCGCGCTCTCTTTCTCTCTCGTCCGTAGCTCTGGTTTACCCGAATGATCCCCCGGTGCTTCGCCCACTCATCATCATTCACGTCGTGGATATGCGGTGATTCTTTTTTCATACTTCACGGGCATTTTTCAAATTCCATCAAAAAAGCATCCCGCAGGAGATACGTTGTCGCAAAAAAAAAAAACTTTATCGGTTGTTTCTGAACCCCTCTCTACAACGTGACAGAACGCACTTAGACCTGAAGTTATTTAGACCTGAAGTTATTAGTTATTTTCATAATTCATCTTAGTTAAATAACTAATTAGGTGCGATATAAAAAATAGTCCGAGGAGTTCCACATGACGGCAAAGAATATGTCGTTGATGATTACGTTGCGCTGAGTTTTACACCGGCAAAAAAAATAAAGAAGGAAATGAGGACGAAGTGTGTAAAACTCAGCGCAATATAATCATGAACGTACACGAACTAGTTACTGTCATTGCTTCACTTATTATGTCGTTGGTGTTACCCTGCTGCAGCGTACCGACTTTTTTTTGTGCTCCTTATCTCAAGTTACTTGAAACGCTCAGTACACAAGAGGCTTGTTTGTAAGCAAACAGCGTGGCAGCAGCTTACGTTTCTTTGGTGGCAAACTGCTCGGGGTCGGGTGGCGACATGGCGAAGGCGAATGGCCACCAGCGCTCCCAGAGCGTCTCGGGTTCTTCTGGGCGCTGAGCCCTGCAACGATCAAACAGCGATAGGCAAATCAAATCATGCAATATAACTTCATGTAAAATATTGTGAACACCCGCGTCGGGAGTGCAGACACAATACAGAATCAATAAAGACTGTGCCCCCCCCCCCCCCCTCTTAAATTGAGCCGGCTACCATCGTGCAGATAGCGTATTAACATCCCACTCGCTCCTTTCAGCTTACACTTACAGGGTGACTAAAGAGAAACACTGAATCAATTTAAACTGAATGCATGTTTTCTGGTACTGAGTTTTTTAACTGTCGCAAACTGTCATGAATATTTGTTTAAAAAGTCTAGGCAGCAAATTAAAATTTGACTTCCTGCACTCGATAGAATTGAGCTTCGTTCCTTAATAGCGGCAGTTTTATTCGAATCGGTTGAGCACCTGTCTAACGAGAGCGTTTCGCCGTTTCAGATTTCTTCGAATTGTGGAATGAAGTTGGCCGCGTGCTTAGAGCCTTCTCGTAGTAGCTAAAATCACGAAAGTGATCGTGATGATAACTGCAGTAACGGAGACGACCAATGCGGACGTATTTCTCAGCGCAAAAGCAGTGGTTTTGTCTCGAGGTGCATGCGTAGTCTCTATCTACATAATGTCCAGACGAAGGTGCGTACTTTGATTGGAGTCGCCGACCCCCGATGCCCGAGAGATCGGCTTCGCCGGTCGCTGCGTAGTCGTCGCCACTAACGGACTTCCTACCACGTCCGGTACGGCGGCTTCCGGTCTCCTTCGACTGCGGTGGCTTTATGACGACCGGGCTCTTCCTGCGATAACGCAATGACCACGGTTACAGTCGAGAGATCGGCAGGAAATTCGTTCTGGTCGGGGGATAACCGGGACACGGGGGCCGCAGTAGTGGAAAGCTGGATTCGTGATTATTCCCTGGTTTTCAATGCATTGATGATGGGGGAAAAAAATGGGGCAGAGACACTTCAGACTGCTTAGGTGCGGGAATGCGAAAGCATTATAGTGTCTTTGGTGAAACGTTTAGTCAGCCAGATGTCTGCGACGTGACGTGTGCAATCACGCACGCACTAGGCACACCAATTAGTCAGCCCGAACCGCGGAGTCGTCCTGGCGTCGGGGAACCGTGCTCGTCTCGCATCCCGGAAGTTCAGGTTCGATTCCCACCCAGACCAAAATGCACCAAATTTTCTTTTCAGAGCCATTAACTTACTTTGTGTACAGGAACCTCCTTGAGAAATCTGACGTTATTCAGGGCATTTTTGACCTGTTCTTACTGTTTGCGCAGTCGGCCATTTTTGGTACCATCGCTTGGTCACGCCGCCGTCGCCGACGCCGATTTTGGCGTAATGGGACATATAATGCTTTCGCATAAAGAAAAATTATCGGGTATGCTTTATTGGGGACGCAGCCACAGTGGCATACTTGAAAAGATTTGTGCGTGCTGCTGAGGGGGTATGGGCCGTGGGGCACCGAAATGACGTAACAAAATGCACATGCGACATTTATTTAAGCATTGCAAAGCTAGCTTACGCGCTTAGCCAATGTGCCAGCTACTGGTGGTCCTACGGTCTAGGAATCGTGCTCGCTTCCTATTCGTAGTGGGCCGGCCGAGGTCAAAGGATCGAAGAGAGCGCGAATTGGTATCCCCCTTTCGTGCTGCCCGAGTCTCACCAGGCCATTTCTGGACTTAACGTCTCGAAGCGGTGCGCCATAGGCGAACAAGTATGAATGTCCGGAAAAAAAATTTTGCACTTGTAAGCACTATAATTCCTGATGAGCACTGGTGTGAGTTTGATAGAATATACCTACTACGGTGTGTGTACCAGAGAGCTGGAAGACCGCCAACATTATACTTATCCATAAGAAGGGAGACGTTAAAGAATTGAAGAACTATAGACCCATTAGCTTGCTTTCAGTATTGTATAAAATATTCAGCAAGATAATTTCCAATGGAATGAGGGCAACAGCTGACTTCAGTCAACCGAGAGAACAGGCTGGCTTCAGGAAGCGATATTCTGCGATGGATCACATCCACGCCATCAATCAGGGTAACCGAGAAATCTGCGGAGTACAATCAACCTTTCTATATGGCTTTCACCGATTATGAAAAGGCACTTGATTCAGTAGAGATAGCAGCAGTCATAGAGGTATTGCGTAATCAAGGAGTCCAGGAGGCATTACGTGAAAATCTTAGCAAATATCTTCAAAGATTTCACAGCCATTCTCGTTCTCTACAAGAAAAGTAGAAAATTACCTATCAAGAAAGGGGTCAGGCAAGGAGACACAATCTCCCCAATGCTATTCACTGCATGCTTAGAAGACATGTTCCAGCTCTTGTGCTGGGAAGGCTTAGGAGTGAGAATCAACGTCGAATATCTCAGCAACCTTCGCTTTGCAGATGACATTGTCCTATTCAGCAACAATGGGGACGAATCACAGCAAATAAATGAGGACCTTAACCGAGAAAGTGTAGCAGTGGGGTTGAAGATTAATATGCAGAAAACAAAGATAATGTTCAGTAGCGTGGCAAGGGAACAAGAATTCAGGATCGCCAGTCAGCCTCTAGAGTCTGTAAAGGAGTACGTTTATCTAGGTCAATTACTCACAGGGGATCCTGATCATAAGAAAGATATTTATAGAAGAATAAAATTCAGTTAGAAACTTAGAGGTTAACAAAGAAGCTCGAGAACAAGGTAAGGACAATCCAAAAAGCGATGGAACGAAAAATGTTCGACCTAACGTTAAGAAACAGAAAGAGAGCGGAGTGGATCAACGAGCAAACGTGGATAGCCGATATTCTAATTTACATTAAGAGAAAAAAAAATGTGGTTGATCCCTCTTATATAGGAATCGGTATAGAACACGAAAGTGAAACGTGTCTTCACAGAAGTAGTGTAATGTTTATTGCACATTGATATATAATGTCTATTGGTGTTTTGTGGCTAAAGCGCCCTTAGGCATTGATGCACCCACGCTGACGCCTGGTGGCACGTCTCCTCCATCACGACTACCAACGTCGATGACCATGAGCAACCGTCGTGCATATGGAAGCTGCACTACGCTGCACACGCTAGCACAACGCGAAAGACGAAACACGTAACTGACACACTAATACAACGCGCAAGACAAAGCACGTAACTGAATCGTCACCGAGTCAAATCAGCGCGTACAGCGCGTCGTAATTGCAGCCTCCGCGATCAACTTCAGAAACATTTTCAGAGCTAATTGCGGAGGCCACGTAGCTCCGCTGTGCTGAGTACGGTGAACGCCACCTAGGTGGCGTTGGTAGTGCTTCTTGATGCCAGCGTCCCTTCGAATGCTGGCATCGAGGCGTCGTAGTGCTGAGACCACCGAAACGTTCACTGTCGGTGCGCGTTAAGCCCGGCCCACATTCAGCGTTTTCACCGGCGTTTCCTGCCGTTGCGTCTCTCGGCGTCGTTGCAAAACGGCGCCGGAGAGGTCACCCAGCCACATGAGACGCACGCAAACAGCGCCAGTCCAGCGTCGCACAATGTGACCAGACAGATTTAACCAGAAGCAGTGTGCAATGTCATTCAAGTGAACTATGAGTAATGTTCCCGATTAAGGTTTTTAAGCCCTGTTTAAAGTTCTGCGGCACACACACACACGCACACACATTCACGGCAGCGCGCTCGATGGTACGAGCGGCTGCTTTCTCAGACGGCGCCGCCTCGCCGACGAGACACTGGCGCCACATGGTGGCACGCACGCGAAATGGTTGCTGCGGAAGTCGCTTGCAAAAGTTGCCAGCAGCGCGGCCGCAGCCATGCGCTGATTGGTCGGCGCCAAGTCGGCGCTCATCGATCCGCTTCCGGCGGCGGCGCCGGCGCCGAGATTTCTGGTGTGCCTTGAGTACGACGTTTCGGCTTGGCGCCTCCCTCAGCGTCGACGCTGAGCGGCGCCGGGTCACGAAACGCCAGGAAACGCCGGGAAAACGCCGAATGTGGTCGGGCCTTTAGTGTCATAATGCAGTACTTCTCTTTTCTGCTCGTAGGCGGCGGCACCGCCCCGAGCAAGAGCGCGGGTACACGGAGGAGTGTTAGATATATAAGGCGCGTCTGTGTAGCTCTCTGCAAATGCGTTTGTGGCGCAATGGGTTAAACGCTCGGCGATCTATCGTCGCGGACCGAGAGGTCGTGGGTTCGATTTCCAAATTTTGCATGTTTGTGGAACTTTTTCTTCTGGTTTCTTTCTTTGTATTATGTTCTATGACGTATTTCCGTGACGGAAATACGTCATGACGTATTTCCGTGACGGAAATACGTCAGTGAAGTCTTGGTGGACCCCGGCATAAAACACTTTCGTGTTAAAATGGAGCTGGGCAGGCCATGTAATGGGTAGGATGGATAACCGGTGAACCATTAGAGTTACAGAATGGATACCAAGAGAAGGGAAGCGCGGTCGCGGACGGCAAAAAAGAAAAGCCACATGAAATCGCAAACCACATATTCGTGACACAGTATCTTGAATCTAGAGGATGTCGCAAGATTACGCCTTCTTTACTGAACAAGACTACAGCGTTATAGACAGTCGCGACGGAGGCTGTACTCTTCTATATCTGGGTAGATACTGTACCCATGTTAACTGAACATGCTCAATAATTCCTGCGCTATTTCCACACAGTACTTTGATTAACCTACAGCCTCTTTGCGTAAGTTTGATAACCACTAGAGAGAAAAGGAGAGAGGGAGGGAGAGAGATTTAATGGATCCTGGAGAGGTGTGCCTGGCAGCAGGCCATTTCATGCTACTCCAGATGGATATGACGAAAAATGAAATGATAAAGCACATTTCACAGCAAAGATACATAACATGCACAAAACAAAGCCTTTAACGCTCAACTAAAGTGTCTCGTTGAGAACAATGTCTCTAAGGGACCACGAAACTGCCTTCGTTGCGCTTCATGGGCCAAGGATGTGTCTTGGTTCAAAGGATGAAAGTTGGTGAGTGATGAGTGCGGGCATTAAGCTTGTTCTTTCATGTGGTTTATAGCCTGCATACGCAGACTAGGTGTGCTATATTTTTCCGTACTTAGCATGCAGAGCACAGTGCGTCAGAACCACGACTCCTCACATGACTCTTTACCACTTTTTGAGGGAAATGATGTTTTAAGTATTGAAGCACAAAGTTCACTGGAGCGCCCATGCATTTCGCCGGACACTTTGAAAATTAATATCTCCAAACTGGTCCAGTCCTGAGAATTCGTTCCAAGTGGATACGCCTTCCTAACTCAGCGACTATGATTCGTAGATTGTAATATGTGCCATAATATAATTAATTAAAAAGTTAATAAGCATAATTATGTTAATTGTTCAATTAGGTGTTTTGATTTCTCGTGGACGTAATGGCCGCCTCATCGAGTAGTTTAGATCAAGGGTTATAATTGTGCTATCTGACACAGGCAATTTTTAAAAAGTTGGTGCAGCTCAAATGAAACACCTTGTATACTCAGATGCTCGTGTCAGTAGTCGGCAGCAACACAATTGGTAATGTGTCGTCCACTTTCTGTTTAATTTTCTTTGGTGAGAGCAACCATGTAAGAAAAATATTTCCGATGAGCTTTCGTTGGATGAAGCATCGCGGGGTGTCGCTACCAGCGCTGCGGCTCCATTAACCGGGTATTTCGTAAGCGGTATATATACATTTTCGGACGATCTAAAGCTATCTACTTAAAGGCTTCGGCGGCGGCATTCCATTACGGGCGGAATGCTCCAAACGCTAATGTATCGAGCTTAGGTTGCACGTTAAAGAACCGCATGTGTTTAAAATCAATCCAGAGACCTTTACTGCACTGCATCCCTCGTAGCCCGTGTGGCTTCCGGACGTAAATGGCTATCGGTCAAACAATTGTAAAAGAACTTGCATTCCTTGCGCCTTCTGAGCAGTGACGGAACCTTGTGCCTTGCCGACTGCAGCCGTGGGCTGTTGAGCCATTCTAGGGGTGAACGGGCCCGTGGCCGCCGGCGGGGTAACCGGCATCAGCGACGGTTGGCGTGTCAACGGCGCCTGCGGTGCTTGCAGTGTGGCAGGGGCCGTCACGGGTGGCACGACGGGAGTCACGTTCACGCGCCTCGACAGCGGGACCTGCGCCCAGTGCGGCGTTAATATTGAAGGGACGTAGGCGGCATACAATGTGTCATCGCTATAAAGAAAACAATCTTTGTTCAAAGCTGGACTCTTGTTGCGAACGTGTAAGTCTGAAACTCGATCCTTTACTTTTACTCGCTGTATAGTTGCCGCGCTGTACAATAACCCAAGATGAAATAATGCGATAGCAAATGTACGGACAGTGGTGGCTCGTTCGTTTCGCCGTTGTCGTGCTGTCCTGGTATCGACGGCGCATGCGCATGGTATCTGGAAGGTTAGAAGACCTCAACGATACGCGATGCGTTCGACTGCAAAAAACGACGAAGCTGAGTGGACCCATCGTCCCGCTCTGCTAAATTGGCACACGACGGAGCCAGCGCAGCTTCTGGCAGCTAAAACGGCGTTGCATGTAGGCTCCCTATTTCTGGCTGCCGCTGCTGGCATGAACGCTACGCGCACACACGTAAGCGTTCCTGCTGAGGTACTGTATGCATAGCACATCGTGGTGCATACTGTATACACGGAGGAGCCACACATACACAAGCGGCTGTGCGAAATGCCTCCAGAGGATGAACCAAGCACCGAAAGAAAGCTCGCGCAGCTTCCTTCGCATTCAACCCAAGGTTGTTCCGGTACACGACGCGACCGCTCTACTATATACTAAGTCAGGATTGAAGACTCCAGAGCACCGCATAAACCCACCGCTGGTTCGAGCCGTTGAAGACGACTGTCTTTCTCAGCGAGTTACCACCACTATTCCGTATGTTTCGAACGACTTTCTTGTGCCGATCTCGGAGAAAGATGCAGTCTAAAATTTCTTCCAGAACGCATCTCGCGATAACTGTCCACGGTAATGTGATTCGCATTCAAGCAATGTGCTGACACAACGGATTCCTGGAGACACGTTTATTTAGAATCTGTAGTGGTCTTACTGAGGCTGTTGTTGCTTGGGGTACACGCGCATAAACAATTCTCAAGTGTCCGCCCACGTTGTTGCGGCACTCGCTAGGTAGTGTCGGCAATGGCGAATATATAACGATCATGCAGTAATGGCAGATATAGAATTAAGAAGGCACGATGAAGGGCGGTATCACGAAGACATCATGATGCATGACGACTGCATGGGCGATGATGGCGTGAGCACGACTTTATCGCGAAGACTGACGACGAAAGCGTGACGGCGTTGACATTTCGACAACAGTATTACGAGACTGTGTGTTGAAGAAGGTGTGAGGAGGAGCGGATAGCGAAGTTAGAACGACCCCGATGGCACGGCGATATGACAACGAACGGATGACAATGACTGTGTGGCCACGATCACGTGACGACGACGGTATGATGAATGACGAAGGTGGAGTGACGGCAATGGAAGGACCACGACACGCTACGACAACTGCATGACGTAACGACGAGAACTGGAAGATGAATCTGGAGTGAAGAGGATCGAGTGTCGACGACTGAACGACCAGGAGGGCATCGCGACGAACCTGCGACAACAACATGAGGAGAGTCGTATGGCGAAGCTGGATTGGCGGCGATGCAACTAACACGATGGCATCACGACCGCAAGCACATACCTAGAGGTCCAGACTATTAGACAACAAGTTGGTTCACTGCGTCGGAATGAAGGGCATCACCACGACGGCATCACGAAAGTCCACAAAACGAATCTGCAATGAGTACAATGGGATGACCACGACGGCATCATTACTACGAGCGCACACCTAGGGACCCAAGCTGGTAGACAACTTTGGCCACTGGACCAGCGTAAGTGGCTGGATAGATATAGGCTCAAAAATCAGCAGGCAAAGAATGCTAATCGCGTTAAATATGTGGGTCGATATGTGGCTACTTGCTATGCGCCCCTAGGACCAGTGTTCGCCGTGATGTTCCCGATACATGTATATATATCATACCAGTAGCCTTCACCCAAAAAGTTCACGTAGACCTGACGCCTGCGGCAGGAAGGATGTTCCACATCCGCCACCAAGGCTGTCAGTTGTGGGGCTCTGGCTAACACTACCAGGGATAGTTCTAGTAGGTAAACTTAAATACCCCAGAAAGTCGATGGGAAAACGGCGCCGTGGTAGCTCACTTGGTAAGAGCATCGCACGCCTAATGCGAAGACGTGGGTTCGTATCCCACCTGCAGCCAGTACA
The DNA here is from genome assembly GCF_013339745.2 of Dermacentor silvarum. Lineage (NCBI taxonomy): Eukaryota > Metazoa > Arthropoda > Arachnida > Ixodida > Ixodidae > Dermacentor > Dermacentor silvarum. The sequence goes on along the minus strand of NC_051164.1, from coordinate 101,956,273 downwards.
AAGAAAATTTCCAACGGCAGGATTTGAACAGAGGACCCCTAGCACACCAGCTCGATGCTCGAACCATTAGGCTATGGACGCATGCCTCAGCGGCTGAATACAACGTTCCTAATGTTTCCCGCGTGCTAGCCAGCGCGTTGAGACGCTTGGCGTGTTTTATTGCAAGATCAATTATATGACTACTCCACGCGATTTGTCGACGCCGTCGATAATTACACCTAAAGATATCGCATGCGTTAACCGCCACACGTGCAACTCCCATAGACACTAGTGACAGAGTTGCCCCTAGTGATTTTTGTAGGAAGCTCTGTGGATAAACCGAACAATAATATCAATGTACTAACCGGAAACCCGGGCCAGGCTGGAGACTGCACAGGTGGCTGAAGAACCACATGATGCACCGGTTGGTCTGAAGGGGTTGCCGGTGGCTGCTGCGTTGTTGACGCCATCTCGTTGGAGAGGCTGTGGACGAAAAAATGGTAGGAGCTACACTCTTACCTCCATACTCTCAAATGAACCTCGACTCGAAGTTCTTCCTCCACTCTATGATGGTGATGATGATGGTGCTTTAATGGCATCCCCTTTGAAACGGGGCGGGGACAAATAGTCACCTAGCCTGCTTGATTTTGTCATGTATGCTATACATGCATTTTATCTAGCATTTTTTGTATACATCTCCTTTATATTTTTTTTCTTTCAAAATCTACCTTGTACCGCTACCTATTACCAAGAGATCTGGTCGTATCAATCTCTTCCCTGCTTTTTTCCCACCAGTAGTCCTAATCGTCTCTTGCTTATCTCAACTGCTGAACGGTTGATGTTTCCGTCCACTTCAAACCCAAGCTCTTCTGGAAGGTGTATGTTACCTAGTGTTTTCACTGGGTGAATCCCTTCGTATTCCATTAGGATGTGCTGAGTGGTCTCCAGATTTTTGCTGCAGCGTACACATGCCTCATCTAGTTCCGAATATTTGCTCCAGTATGTTTGGGTACTTAGACAACCGACACGAGCCTCAAATAGCAAGGCACTGCCCTTTGTGTTATCCTACAAATTTTTCCTTCTAATTTCTTTCTTCTCATTCCTGTAAATCTCCATGGTCCTTTTTGTTTCCATTATTTGCGTCCAATTCACTGTCTCTGCTTCTCTCACTTTCCTTCTCTGATGGCTCCTGGTTTTCTATTTACAGTTTCAATTATCCTGTGCTTGACTGCCAACTTTTTTCACCTCTTCCTTCATTCTGTGTCCACGCTTTTCAGGTACAGATACTTGTGCACTTCAGCCGCCCTTTTATTTTCATCCATATTCCTCAGTCTTGCTTCAAAACAAATTTTGCCATGTGCTTCTCTGACTTGAAAAGAGGCCCAACCCATGTCACCCTGCACTGCATCATTTGTGGTTTTACCGTGGTCTCCCAAAGTCAACCGGCCTACCGATCTTTGTTTAACTTCCAACCCCGACAATATATCCGATTTTAAGCATAGAATGGCATTTGCGAACGTTAGTGCTGGCACAATTACTCCTTTCCAGATTCCACGCAACACCTCATACTTATTGCGGCCCCACAGTGCTCTGTGTTTTGTTATTGTTGCATTCCGCTTCCTCTTTATTTTCATATTATCTTAGTGAGTGCTTGAGTAAGTCTTTCCTTCGTTTATGTGTACACCGAGGTACTTATATTGATTGACTATGGATACGACTTGCTGTTGAATTGACACCATGTATTTACTCGTTTCTTCCGAGTTGAGCACAGCGCCGCCCGTCGACAAAAGCAGACATTAAGCTTCTCAAAATTGGCCTTTGGGTGTCAATGTAGCGCAGATGCCTCTTCTGTCGAGGTGCGTCGCTGCCATCTACTGTCTTGCTTCTTTCAAGCTTCTTCACACTGCTACAGGTATATCACTCTTGATAACGTTCCACGCTGAGTAATAGGCGGATCATCTTAATCTCGTTTCACAGAGGTTCCGCCAACTACGCGCGACACATTTGCAAGAATGTTCCGCTTAATTAAATCAGAGTAAGTGTGCAGTTATACATTCAGTATAGTGAGCACAATGATAGATCCTCGGTTGTCACTACAGGAAGTGAGCTACTCCCGTGCGATGATAGCATTACGTCGATGCCGATGCGTACGGCTTGTAAAAACACTTCTTAGGTTTAATGTCGCAAGTATTGCAACGTGCAAACTTTTTTTTCCAATATGCCGCAAGAGTTAGTAGGCTATAAAACAATGCTCACTAATGTAGTAATATTTTAGTGCCTTCCTTGCACTCTGTCCAACTTCAGCTAGTTTGAAAACGCGTGGCACAGTACAGTCGACTTGCAAAAGAATAGAAAAAAAAGTACCTGTTCACTTAGGCTGTGTTTTTCGTTTTACTTGCAGCTTACCCTCTTGCACAGATGTACATTTAAATAAAAGCGCAGACGTCCTCTGAGTGTAAAACTGAAGTAGTGGCTTAGCGAACTCGCCATCCATGAGCCCACGCCTATGACTGTCTGCTGATCCGTTCGTAGCTCGGCAGCTCTTAGTATCCTCTCTAGAATATACTCGTCCTACCTGGGGCTGTTGTCTGCAACATCTTTCCAAGTCAATGTAATTAAAACCCTTCTGGCAAACTGCGCAAATGAACTAGACGATCTGGCTCTGCCAAGCTGTCCAGGACATATCCTGGGTCTACGTAGGACACCGTAATGGCACTGAACACTGATGCTGTGTGGATCCCTGGTAATAAAGGATCTGCCTCATTCGTAACCTCTTGCTACCACATAGTATCCGCCGAGGGGAGGCCCAAGCCGTTAGGCCTAACACTGTCAATATTGGCGACACGTCCCGCGTGACTGTACTGAACAAATCAACGATGACCGCTGCCGCAGGGAGTATTCGATCACGTGATCTTCGCGGAGGCCACATGCCATGTAGGCTAGGTGGCGTACGACGAACGACAAATGACTGTACAGGGCAGCTTCGCGCAGAGGACAAAGGCGAAAGGCAGCGTGCACGAACTTCGCGAACGCAATCTCAACTTCTAGAACGTATACAGTGAAGTCCACTGTTCAAGGGAACACACGAGTGTAGAGAGCGTACGGAATTTTCCTTCCGGCAGGTGTACGGTCACCAGGCTTTGCAGCAGGTAACTTGTGGTTGGTGGCGCTGGCAACTTTCAACACGCCTGTGCAATGCGTTGACGTAGCTACGGCCGCTCGAGCGCCACCAAAGTGACACCCGCACATTAGTGTTCCCTTTATCAGTGCACTACACTGTACGTGGTCCCTGAATCCTAATGTAATAGCACTTCATGTTCCGTGGTGCACACGAGTCACACCTGCATGAAAGTGTTGCCTTTCAAACTGATTGCTCCTGCGTTGTCTAGATGCCCGAGTCAGGCACTCGGATAAACACTTACGGCTTTTGCTTTTGGTAGGCTTCGACACCGAATACTGAAGCGCCAAAGCACCGTCTTCCTCCCTCGTGGAGAATGGCACACGCGTTCTTCTTGATGATGATAGCTTTAAAGTCATTGGTACCTACCCACTCAGGAGGATCGGCCAAGAATTGGGCAGATTTTAGACATGTGTTAAGGGCATAAACATGGAAAAATTTAATTATGCTAAATACGTTAAAGCAAGTAGAGTATAAGTGATTTCGTGAACAGTAATTCTCATAGAACACGCAAGGAGAAAGAAAAAATACCAGATGTATATTAGTTCTTCGTCGCTTCTCATCGTATTTTTTATTTTTGTTTTTCTCGCGAGCCTGGAATCTCAGATGGGGAGAACTGGTGGCGATAATGCTGAATGGAGTAGTACAGCGGTAGGGGTTAATGTTAGTGAAAGCAATTTATGTGACTTCTCTCACAGTTACGTTTTTCGTTTTTCTTGCCCTCATGCCGGTATCGTTCTGTTGTTTAAAAAGATATGGCACATATTAACAGTTCGGTATTCGCCAATGATTAGCTGGTTATCAGAAACAGACAAAGACGAGGTGATTCGACGATTCGCATGTCTGTATATACAATCTTCTTTTTTTTTGTTTTAGAGTGCTACCATAGCAGGGGTGTGCGATTATTCTAAATACCACCTTAGGATACGCTGAAGCTTCATCACTTCCAGTCACCAAAAGATGTTGACAGTTTCATCCTTCCTAGTCTCGTATACTGCGCTATGAAGCGCCTCGAGAGTTGCTAACTGACCGTATCCTGTATCCGTACATAACTACATTTTACTTCTTTTTCGATTCTCTATCAAATGCAAGATGGTTACACGTTTAGTTAAACAAGGTGCCCCACTATGAGTGACAGTGAACTGGCAGGATCGCCGCGCCGATTCACACAGGTTTCTTTCTTTTTCGCGCTGACAGTAAAAAGGTAGAATTTTAGCTCAAGGATGTTTTTGCATGATTACTCGCATGAGAATGGTGCGAATAATTTTAAACTATTTTAGGAGCCAACCTTATTAAGTTGTTTTCACTATTTGTGAAAATAATGGCCTGTACCTTCCATGAAGCTGACAACACCATGCTAAAGAGCGCAATAAATTAACCATCACCCACTCAGTTTCACGACGTCCTTGTCGAACGACTGCAATGCTACACGTGATCCTCTTGTAATGCTCCATTTCCGCTTTTCTTTTGTAGCAGATAATCAAAGTAGCAGATAATCAAATTTGGGTCCCAACCCATTTCAGTGGATTTTGAGCGTTAATCTTTTTTCGCTGAGTCATTGTGATTTTTGATGAGACATGCTCATGACTATGACTTCTATCATCATCCTTGAGTCTTTCCTTCACTTAGTATACCATGTCCGAACCCACTTCAGTAGTTTTTCAGTGTTAATCATTTTTTTAGTCATTGTCAATTTTCCTTAGTCATGCTCATGACTATGACTTCTACTATCATCCTTCAGTGTTTCCTTCACTTAGTACCGATGTCCGAACCCATTCCAGTTACATAGCAAGTTAACGAAACGAGCATGAGAGCACAAGATGAAGGCTGCTGTTTCATGACCTATCATCTATGTTCCTCATACACTCTTGTCATACTAGGCCAATATTGGTACCTACCAAATTAACGAAACGACTATGAGAGCACCAAGACGTAGGCGGCTAGATAGATAGATAGATAGATAGATAGATAGATAGATAGATAGATAGATAGATAGATAGATAGATAGATAGATAGATAGATAGATAGATAGATACTGTAAAAGTGGCTAATGTTTTCCAAGAATGCTTCGCATTAAAAAAAAAAAAAACATCAGTTAAGACGTACTGCGAAACAAAAGTTACCAACGAAACGCCAGAGAAGTAGCTTTTACTGAAAGTTCACACGCGGAAATATTAGGCAGTCAGAGACTCTGAGTGCTGTCGAATTCTATTTCTTCATTGGCTGCAAGGTCAAGTATGCCATCTTGCTCATCTTACCCTTACCGCGTATCCCAGATAACGTTAGAGCAGCTGTTCAACGAAAAAAAATATATATTGAAAATACAAGCTGCAGGATACCATTGTAAAACTTCCGGTGTTCGGTCGTCCGAGGTGGAACAACTGAACACCGCTGGGTCTTGTAGTAGAATCTTGAACCATCTTTTTTAAATCGTTATTTTCATCGAGCAGCTTCGCTAACGTTAACTGGGACACCCTATCATCATCATAATCATCGTCATCAGCCTATATTTATGTCCACCGCCGGACGACGACCTCTCCCTGCGATCTCCAATTACCCCTGTCTTGCGCTAGCCGATTCCAACTTGCGCCTACAAGTTTCCTAACTTCGTCACCCCACCTAGTTTTCTCGAGATTATTTTTAACCTCCAAGTTCCTGCCCCATATGTTAGCACCAGTAGAATGCAAGGTGAACTAACGCAGACGAGCGACAACGGTCCAGGAGCAGAAAGGCAGCTGACTTTATTGCCAAGACCAACTTTTTCTTATACAGAGAACGCTATGACGTCGCAGGGCCGTGTGCAATCTTCAATCGCACAATATCGTTCGATATCACAAGACGTCACAAACAAAGCTTGCGCTACGACATTCCTTCCCCCTTAGATTAAGTCCGCACTTCACTTTCTGAAGTCCTCATTAAAGCTGTCCGACGGACGTCGCGCACGGCCGCTTCGTCGAGGCATGACTTCGCGCTTGCTTGGAACTTCAGTGCTCTGCTCTGCGAGGGATGTGTCCTTGTGTGAAGTCGTTGTAGGGGCCGTAGTCGGAGAGTCGGTTGGAGCCCGAAGAGCTGGACTCTGCGTATAGTTCCGCAATGTAGATTCGATGGGTTGTGCGGCGGCCATCGGGAGTCTTGTAGGAGTAACTACGGGATCTGGCGGTTGTTGTGGCTCGGCCAGGCGCATCGCGTCGGGAAGTAGCTGCAATGGTTCAGCTGAGACAGGTCTCACAAAGGAGTGACGCAGATGTTCAGTATGCACAAAGCGTACTTCACGCACCACATTCACAAGATCTGTTACTGGGCTCACTTATTCACTATCTGCGTAACTATACGCTGTCTTTCCAAACCACATTTTCACCACGAACGCATTTAACACACACTTTGTCACCCGCTAGGAATCCACAATGTATCAGACAGGTTTACGCGCCTGCATGTGTTACAAAAGTTCATCAACTCGGTGTACCCAGCAGTCGCCGTCGGCGCAAAATAAAAAAAGAAAAAAAAAATAGAAAATACCGCCGCCACGCGTTTCGAGTGTCGCGTTTCAATCGCTTAGCACTGTACACCTTGACTAAAGGTTATCGCAGAGTTCCGCGAAAGACGGCAGTAAAAACGCTTCGATGAACTACACACTGCAGCGTACGATAGATGATACGATAGCAGAAATGAAGCCTGCAATAGAATAAAAATAGATGGAGACGATACCCATGTTAGGCACGTTAACCCTGCGCGGTGGTTCGGTCGCCCAGGAAACGGCCGCGCATGCGCAATGCCGTGTGACAGCGGCAGAACGCTGTCGGCGCCTGGTTGCGGACGACGTGGCTGCAAGTGCGGTAAGTGGCACTCAATTTTTTGTACTTATAAGCTGAAAATTGCTTTCGCAAGCACGGTCCCCGTTCATCAGCACCCCCTCATCATCGTCTCAAGTGATCGGTCGTGGCCGGATCATATTTGACAGTACACCGCTGACACTAACAAGTCACTTGGTTACTTCAAGCGATCGCTTTCCTTCTGTCCCGCATCTGTCAGGAAACTAGCTGACAAAACTTTCATCCGCACTAAACTGGAACATACATCAGCCATTTGGAACCCGCGTCAAAAATACTTAACTCCCTTGAATCATTTCGGAATCGCGCTGCCCGGTTTACCACATCAATGTACGAACCGTGTCGCAATAGCACAGCCACATTATCATCTCTTGACCTCTCATCGCTAGCTTTGTGCCTGAAAATTGTCCGAATATGCCTTTTTCAAGAAGTCTACAATTTCCCTGCTTTGCGAAACACGGTCCTCGTATACCCCCAGACCACACGTCGCATCATCTTTTCAACGCCCTAAGCGGTCAGTGTTTAAGCGGACGGACACTAACCTTTAAACAGGCATTCTTTCCAGCGACGATTAAAAATTGAAACTAATTGCGGAATTCATCGTCATTGAGCGCAATCCAACTAAATTCAAGCAATTGATTTCTAAACCATTGACCCTTTAGGCTGATTTTATTTAGTCCTATATAGTTATGTATTTTACTTTTTGTTTATGTATCCTATCGTGCATTTCATGTATATTTTAAACCAAATTTCTATCCATGGCAGTGGCTTTACCCGTATTTTCTTATGTAAAACCCCAAAAGGGGCCTTTAATGCATTAATAAATAATGATGATGAGTGATTTCCCGTCTGTTCCGGTTATCAGGAAAGAGCGGATTACAATTTCGCTCAGAAAAGCGGAAAAGCGCTTTCACTTTTGACCTTGGTAAAACTAACGATTGTCTTCTCATCAAAGACATACGAACTCTTTTCTAGACGATGGCATTGCCTCGTTAGCGCGCTATAATAGCACACGGGCGTTCTTCAGAAGTCGCGCGATTTTAATGTGACACTCGCCTTCACACTTGAAATGTTTGCATCTAAACTATGTAGACCAAAAAATATAAGGAAACTGATCCAATTGAGGCTGTTTTTCTGGTGGCTGCAGGGCTTGGTAAAGATAAGCCCAAACAATGTCTGAATTCCTCGTCATAATAAACCCGAACACGCCTTAAACGCATTTTCTGTTTTGCTAGCGGAGGGAGTTGCAGATTTCTACTTAGGGTGCCTTGAATGGTGCTAGCCTAACGCGTCTTCCTTAAACCGCATTCAATATCTGCTCCTTAAAGCCAATTCTTGTTAAGGTTAAGCCGCTTTAATTTCGGCTTATTGTTAGAAATAATTGTGACTGACGGCGGCTGTACGTTTTATGGCGATTTTACATGTGGAGTCGATGCCGCAGCTGTGATCATCCACGACAGCGGGAATTGTACCCCGATTTTTGGCGTTATGTGACGGTTTATTAGGCGATTACTTCATTCCAATCTAACGTCAGCTACGAGCGCACAAAGCAAAACGCGGTTAACTTGAACTTCTGGCAACGGACATTTGGAAATGTTCTTGTCGGAGCCGCACGATATACTATGCAGGCCGGGATGTTTATCTGCGGCGAATTTGATGAAACCAGGCTCCGAAATGGTGTTTGGTTGTCCGTATTGTTCTGTTGCAGTGAGTATTAATTAATCCAAATGTATTTGCTACTGGCCCAGCTCTGTGTATTTCCGCGCGTACTACTTGTTTCACTCTTTACCGGTGACCGCTTCTACCGAAATGTCCCGCTTATCAGATTATCGTCCTACGCTAGACGCACTTGCTGCCTTGGGAACTTCGTGAACGTTGTCGCCAATTCGATACAAAGAGACAGGCTTGTCTCTTAAGATAGCGCGTACCATCGTGTTCAGTATGTGCTGCAACTCGCGAGCCGCGGCCCAAGTCGAGCTGGTGGTGCTGGCGAGTGACTATAGCCTGACGGTGTAAAGAAAAGAGTGGAGAGGGTTGCGCCTTTTTAGCAATGCGCATATTCCAAGATATACGTAAACTGGTAGCGTAGCTTCCATAGAAGCCCACATGTCAAGAATAGCGGCTCGTTGCAAACGTCACCATCTAAGTATTGAGGAAGGGGGGGGGGGAGACAACAACTAACAGCAAGCAAAAAAAAAAATTGAAAAAAAAATATGGAAAGTGACGTCACAACCGGAAATGGCAGTGGCGTCAAGATCTTGTGCTGCTTGGCGCGAATGTTTGAATTTCTTCAGCGTCCGGCACTTCGACCGCTACGCCAGCAGCTAATTTTCTTTTGAGGCTGAGGCGAGCTTGCGACTCGCCTCAGCTGAAGCACCAGCGTATCATTAAACTAAAGGAGTGGCGTATGTCTTAATGTGACCATAATTAGGCTGTCATTGACGGCAATTGCTCCAGTAGGTTCCTTAGGAAGGTGAGCGAATAGGATGGAAATAAATGACAGTGCCACAGAGGTTTCAAAAGCAACTCCACTTTTATTCGTCTAGAATAACGCAACTAATATAACTTAGCAAACAAAACTTGTTTCAATGAATGAAAAGTACTATGGCGAGCACACAGTCGTAATGTATAGCAACATATGGGAAACTTTTTCACAGACTCATTCGCAATACCTTGCGACACCATGTGTTCACATCGAAAAGTTATCAGACAAGACAACGTTGCCCCCCCCCCCCCCCCCCCCCATTATCATTTAGAAATCATTAGACTTACTAATATTGCTTCCCGCCGGACACTCAGAGCCTGTGTTACGGACAGTGAACGAACATTGCGCGCCGTTTCTTCGCGGAGCGTTCCGCATTTATCATCACGACGAGACCCAGACACAGCGCGCCGGATGCCGCAGCATGAACTTGCACGATGACAAAAAACCTGCACATACACCTTTCACCAATGAATGCCGTGTGCTAAGCCACGCAAAATTTGAAGTGAAGCGCATGCCACTCCTTGAACAAATACGGAAAAAAATTAAAAAAAAAAAACTCGGATGAAACCGCCGCGTTCTAGTGAGCAACGCCAATCCGCACGACTGTTTTGCAGACTGGTTTGCACAGCCACAGTCCTGCCAAGTCTTGCGCCAGAATCACTGGTTGGTAGGGGTCAGAAAGAACGAACTAATAAATTGTGAAATAAAAACGAAATGAACATTTGCTGCTTCAGTACAGCAAAAATATTGGACGCGGAATATTTACTCGTATGACAGTATTCTGATTAAAACTTTGCGCCATCCCCCCCCCCCCCCCCCCCCCGCACCTTGTCGCGCTGCAATCGTGCTCCAGTAACTGATATCTCCGGCGATAGGTTTTGGCACGCTTTTCGTTCCAAGCTTCGCGACCTAGTTAGATTGGACCTTGCATATTCCACCTTCCGTTGTTTGTTTTAGCTATACGCTGGCTCGCCGACCAACTATCGCCGCATGGAGAAAAAAAAAAAAAGAACGAAAAAGCCGCGGAGATTTAAGGGCGTTAACAAGCTCGCCGTCTCTACAACGTGGCTACATTCATACGACTTCTGGCATCAATATAAAGTACGATAATATTGTCCGTAAAACTGAGACTTGCATGAGTTCGCGTACTTTTGCTGTAAATAGACTGGTCTTTAATCTCCGGCAATGGCTCATTCGACTGATCAGCAGTGCTACGAACGTCGTACAAGACAGTTTTCTCTCCGAAACGTCGAGCTTCAACCGATACAGGCTGTCAAATCTGTACCAGATTTTTTTTATCGACCGCGGCACTCGACTCCCATTCGTAATTCTCGTGTTCTGTTTGTGATGTGTCGTGTCTTCATTTTCTCTATCCCTATTTTTTTTTATTTGCTCTTCATGGGTGTACGTCTGTTGTCCCTTTGATGAGACAACTGCTACCCTGCTTCTCTTCGTGTCGTTGTACGTGTGGTGCTCATATAGATTTATACGATTAATAGGACTCCCACCCTCAAGTTTGATGATGATGATGATGATGATTTATTGGCATCCCCTTTGAAACGGGGCGGCGACAAATAGTCACCTAGCCTGCTTGATTTAATCAGGTATACTATACATGTTCTTTATCTTGCATTTTTGTATACCTATCATTATTTTTCTTTTTCAAAAATTTACCTTGTACCGCTGCCTATGGTTTTAAGAGATCAGGTCGCCTCCATCTTTTCCCTACTTTTTTTCCACCAGTACTCTAATCGTCTCTTGCTGATCTCTACGGCTGATCTGTTTATGTTTCCTTCCACTTTAAACCCAAGCGCTTCTGGGAGTTGCACGTTACCTACGGTTCTCGCTGGGTGGATCCCGTCGCATTCCATTAGGATGTGCTGAGTGGTCTCTGGATCTTTACTGCAGCATACACATGTCTCATCTAATTCCGAATATTTGTTCCGATATGTTTTCGTCCTTAGGCAACCGGCTCGAGCCTCAAATAGCAAGGCACTGCCCTTTGTGTTATCGTACAGATTTTCCCTTCTAATTTCTTTCTTCTCATTCTTGTAAATCTCCATTGTCCTTTTCGTTTCCATTCTTTGCATCCAATTCACGGTCTCTATTTCTCTCACTTTCTTTCTGATGACCCCTGGTTGTCTATTTACAGTTTCGATTATCCTGTACTTGGTTGCCAACTTCCTTGACCTCTTCCTCCATTCTGTGTCCACGCTTTTCATGTAGAGATACTTGTGCACTTTAGCTGCCCATTTATTTTCATCCATGTTCCTGAGCCTTTCTTCAAAACTAATTTTGCTTTGTGCTTCTCTGACTTCAAAAGAGGCCCAACCCATGTCTCCATGCACTGCCTCATTTGTCGTATTACCGTGTGCTCCCAAAGCCAACCAGCCTACTGATCTTTGGTTAACTTCCAAACCCGCCAATATATCCGATTTTAAGCATATAATGGCATTTGCGAATGTTAGCGCTGGCACCATTACTCCTTTCCAGATTCCACGCACCACCTCATACTTATTGTGGCCCCACAGTGCTCTGTGTTTCATTAATGCTGCATTCCGCTTCCCCTTTATTTTCAGATTATCTTGGTGGTTGATTGAGTAATTCTTTCCTTCGTTTATGTGTACGCCGAGGTACTTATATTGCTTCACTATGGGTATTACTTGCTGTTGAATTGACACCACGAAGTTACTCGTGTGCTCATTAAAGATCATAATCCCTGATTTCTTTGTGCTAAACTTAAGGCCTAGATTTGTCGCTGCGTTCCCACAGATATTCGCAAGTATCTGTAAATCTTTTTATTGTCCGCTAGTAGCACAATGTCGTCTGCGTACATCAGTCCAGGGATCTTCTGTTGCACCATTTGTCCATTACGCATGTAGGATAAATCAAAACCTAATTCGCTGTTTTCCAGTCGTCTTTCTATGCCCTTGACGTAAAGCGTGAACAACAATGGTGACAGAGGGCATCCTTGCTTCAATCCTTGGTGAATTCCCACCATTTCATTTCCTTTTCGGCCTTCCCATGCCACTTGTACTTGGTTGTCTCGATATATCTCCCTCATCAGCTCCACGAAATCGTCATCTATGCCTTCGTATTGAAGAATATCCCACAACAATTCCCTGTCTACGTTGTCATAAGCTCCTTTAATATCTAGAAATGCTATCCATAAAGGTCTTTTCTGAGCTACTGAAATCTCTATGCACTGAGTTAGTACAAACATATTGTCTTCTAAGCGTCTGCCTGGCCTGAACCCATTCTGTAGTTCCCCCAATACACCGTTTTCCTCCACCCACTTCGACAGTTCTAATTTTATGGCTTGCATTGCCATTCTATATATCACCGACGTTACTGTAACTGGCCTGTACGAGCTCGTCTTATCCTTATCTCCTTTGCCTTTGTAGATAAGATTCATCTTGCTTTCACGCCATCCAACGGGAATATTCTTTGTTCTAATCACTTGCTCTATGGCATTAGTCAGCAGTGCCTTGCTTTTTGGACCGAGGTTTTTGATTAGCTGTATTGGGATTTCATCGGGTCCTGCTGCCGTGTTGTTAGGGACATTTTCTGCTGCCTTTTTCCAATAAAAGCTTTCTATGCTGAATTTTGATCTCTCAGGCCTCTCTGTTGTTGCTGGATCTGTTGTCTGAACTACGCTTTTTCTCGTACCGAAGTTATGCCTGATAACGTCTGTGATGTACCGCAGCGCATCATCGCCTTCATAGATGTTACCGTCTTCATCCCTTATAGCCGTTTGCGAGTTTCTAGTTGGAGCTCCGAGTGCTTTTATATGGTTCCAGAATCTTTTTGGGGCGCCTTTGTCTCTTTTGTGAATGTTATGCACCCAACGTTCACTTGCGCATTTAATTTTCTCTTGCACGAGCTCACTCGCAACCCTTTTCTTTTCTCGGTACGTATTCCATCTAAGGAGCACCTCTTCTTCTTGTAATCCCAACTTTTTGGCTTCTCGATGAACCCTAGATGCCTCTTTACGCTCTTCTATAGCTTGTTTAATTTCCTTGTTCCACCACTTACGTGGTTTCCTCTTTCCAATCCAACAATTGTATTGCCGTGTCCGCCTTATTTCATGCTGCATAACCTCCACCAGTTCCTTATATTCCCAGACTGCTGTAGGAAAAGCCTCAATTTTCTTCTCTGTGTTGTTTGCGATCTCTGTTATTTGCTCGTCATTCATTTTTAAAAACTCTGAGGCTATTGGTTCATGTTCTGCGCTGGTATCTCTCCCAAACTTTAATGCTAAACGTCTATGATCGCTTCCCAGGCTATTTTTTCCATTTTCGTCTATTATCATTTGGTCCAGTTGTTCGTAGACCATTTCTGAGACTAAGGCGTAGTCGATACATGACTGCCTGTTTCCGCATTGCCACGTTACCTGTCCATGACACTTATTCTCCCTGTTAACTACTATAAGGTTCTGTTCATCACACAAATCCAGCACTAGAGAGCCGTTGTAATCAGTATATCCGTCTAAATCGTCCATGTGCGCGTTCATATCTCCCACTAATATCACCTGGCCCGAGTTACTGAACTCATTAATATCGCTTCTAATGCAATCGACCAATTCCTTATTTTTTTCCCTTCTATCACTACCTGTCCACAGGTAAGCTACTCCCAGCCACGTCTTTTTACCTTGCCATGTACCACTAATCCATAAATGCTCTTTACATGTCTCGTTTACCCTTCGCCACTTCAGACCTCGCCTAATTAGTACGCCTACGCCTCCGCCTTTCCTTGACCCGGTCATTCTGTTGCACCCTTCCCATACAAAGTTGTCAATAACAGGCGGCTGCTCCAAATCTCGTAGATGCGTTTCGGTCAAGGCGTACACACTAATCGCTTCATCATTCAGTTGCGTTTGAATTTCCAGCCATTTTTCCTGCTTACGACCACCCTGCATGTTAATGTAGCAAATTTTACCTTCTCTATTCTTATCCTTTCTGCGTCTTTTCCTGACTCCTGGTCGCCTAATTCTGCCATTTACTGGTGTTTCGCTATGTTCAATACTTAATCCTGCTTCCTGATTGCCTGGGGCCCGCCTAAAAAAGCTACAGCTCGTGCCGCGAATCGATTTCCGACCGGTGTTGCTACACTTTCACTAAATGTATCCCGTCACGCACAAAAGCGCCTTCGCGGCCTGCTCGGTGCACTTCACGGTTGATGTCAATGACCGTAAATTCATTGCTTTAGCTAGAGTCCAAATTTCCCTGTTTACTGCAAGAACTGCCCTTTCAATTTTATAACCCTGCCTTTCAACCTCTGGCACCGTGCACACCGCGATTTGTACTTCTTTTGAAACATTCCGCAGGTCGGTGACCCCTTTGGCTATTTGCTTTGTGATTCCTGCTCCTCGTCCGTTCAGTACGTCAATCACTCCGCCCATTATCACCACTAGGTGTCTCTCCTCCATTGTGTCCCACATGCGTTCCTTGGCCTTCGCGATCACCTCTCTAATCGGCTTTCCCGGAAGCGCGCTAACCTGGACTCGTTCGTCTGCCCCTACCCTCTCTGCTATCGCCGGTTCTACTTTACGCATGTTGGAATCCCCAACAAAGACAACTCGACGCTTTCCTTCCCCCTCACCGCCGAAAGCTGCCCCCGAAGTCACAATGCCCTCCCCTCCTTTCTTATTCTTGCCCTTGGCTTTGTTTTCTTCCCCGGCCGCGTCAGTGGTATCCCCTTCGTGATTATCACTGACGTTTCCGCCACTGCTTCCCGGCGTGGCGGGTTCGGCTGTCTCTGCACTCGCATCGGAGCCAGCTCCGTTCGCGGTGCTCGCCTCGATGCGTTCATCATTGCTTTGCAGAATGGTGGCGCTCAGCTGGATTTCTGCGTTAGCTAGCTTTTCTTCTGCCTCCTTCCTCTGCTTCTGCTCGATTTGAAGTTCCTTTTCTAGCTTTCCAACCCGCTTAGCTAACTTATCCTTGTCTTGCTCTAGGCGGTCTAGCCGCGACCCTAGCACACACATCCTACAGATAAAATCTGCACCATTCGCTTCGCGTGCTGATTTAAACCGCGTTTCTTCCAGCGCGTAGGAACGCTCGCACTCAGAACAACGCACGCGTGGGTTCCCCCTAGTACCAACCATCATCTCGTACTAACAAGGCGTAGATGTGGAAAAGAAAAAAAAATTTCTTTACCTACTTTTATCTAAGCGAGAAGACCAAGAAAGTGAGAAAGCATTAAAATAATTTATAAAGATTGTTTGGCTAAGCTAACCCTCCTAAAAAAACCAAAAAGTGAAATATAAAATAACAAAACTTATCTCTTTGGCACGCTGCTCCTGCTGCGCTGAAATGGCACCTCGACTCGACACGTCCGCTCCCGTCGGCTTCACTCGTGAGAGTGAAGCCGACGGGAGCCGGGAGACGAGTTTGCCGGGAGACGACAGCGCCACTCCTGTCCCTGGCGGAGAGCCGCAACACATTCTATCAACGCGCTTGGAAAAACCCGCCGTCCGCCGAATCAAGTAAGTCTGAATGCCAAAGCTTGCCGTTTTCCTGAATGCTTGCTATTTGTCGCGGTAACGTTGTTTCTTCGCCTTGTAGATCAGTCATGTCAGTTTGCTCGTGATAACATCCCTGCAACTCTGCGTCTAGGTGCGTTGAGTGACGCATTGATCGCCGGCTGATTTTCGTGTGCGACGCGCATTGAGCGTTCTGGTACTTGTCCGACAGCGCGCGCTGGCAGTTTGGACAAGCATCTTAATTGGTAACGTTTCTGTAGCAACAAACTGCAAGCAGTTGAGCGCTTTAGCACAGGAGTATGATTAAGTAGCCCAATTCTCAAAAGAACGCAACAGTGGCGTACCAACTATTTCTCGAGTGGGGCAGCAAACCGCAAATGATCTAACCCCTTCCTCTCTCTCTCTTTCTATATATATATATATATATATATATATATATATATATATATATTCTACTAGCAATTATTCAATTATTCAATTATTATCAATTATTCTACTAGCAATTTTCAATATATATATATATATATATATATATATATATATATATTGAAAATTGCTAGTAGAATAATTGAGTAAGCCTGGAAACGCGCCTATTAGCTATATTTATAAATAAGAGATATACACCTACTTATGAATCACAGATGGTGAACTGTGTTTTAGTGGGTTCTTTCTGCGTGTAATTCGTAAGATGACACTTTTAACACGAAAGTGTTTTATGCCGGGGTCCACCAAGACTTCACTGACGTATTTCCGTCACGGAAATACGTCATAGAACATAATACAAAGAAAGAAACCAGAAGAAAAAGTTCCACAAACATGCAAAATTTGGGAATCGAACCCACGACCTCTCGGTCCGCGACGACAGATCGCCGAGCGTTTAACCCATTGCGCCACAAACGCATTTGCGGAGAGCTACACAGACGCGCCTTATATATCTAACACTCCTCCGTGTACCCGCGCTCTTGTTCGGGGCGGTGCCGCCGCCTACGAGCAGAAAAGAGAAGTACTGCATTATGACACTAACGCGCACCGACAGTGAACGCTTCGGTGGTCTCACCACTACGACGCCTCGATGCCAGCATTCGAAGGGACGCTGGCATCAAGAAGCACTACCAACGCCACCTAGGTGGCGTTGGTAGTGGTGTTCACCGTACTCAGCACAGCGGAGCGTGGCCTCCGAAATTAGCTCTGAAAATGTTTCTGAAGTTGATCGCGGAGGCTGCAATTACGACGCGCTGTACGCGCTGATTTGACTCGGTGACGATTCAGTTACGTGCTTTGTCTTGCGCGTTGTATTAGTGTGTCAGTTACGTGCTTCGTCTTTCGCGTTGTGCTAGCGTGTGCAGCGTAGTGCAGCTTCCATATGCACGACGGTTGCTCATGGTCATCGACGTTGGTAGTCATGATGGAGGAGACGTGCCACCAGGCGTCAGCGTGGGTGCATCAACGCCTAAGGGCGCTTTAGCCACAAAACACCAATAGACATTATATATCAATGTGCAATAAACATTACACTACTTCTGTGAAGACACGTTTCACTTTCGTGTTCTATACCGATTCCTATATAAGAGGGATCAACCACATTTTTATTTTCCATATTCAGGAGCATTCCCCACATGTTGCACCAATCTGAAATGTTCTTGAAGTTGTTCAGTTCAAGGTGATCGTTATGGGAAGTTATATCTCTACAAAACACAATCGTCAGCAAATAGTCTGATGTTAATGCTGGAGTCAACTGCATTTACAAGATCATTAATGCACAAAAGGAAAAGTAATGGTCCGAGTACACTACCTTGCGGTACTCCAGATGTCGCCGGTATAGACAGTCCGACTGCTGCCCATCGATCACAACATACTGTTTCCGATTTCTCAAGTAATCAGTAATCAAATGTATAAATAAAGATAGGTGGAAGCATTGTATTTCTTAATTTTGTTACGAGTAAATCGTGAGGTACGCGGTTGAATGTTTTGCTAAAATCTAGAAGAATCATGTCTACTTGTCCGTTAGTGTCAAGAGCAGAGGCTCGTGAGTGAATCACCGTAATTAGTTGGCTTACTGTTGAGCATCCTTTTCTGAAGCCATGTTGTTGAGGCGTTAAAGTTGAGTTTTTCTCGAGAAACTGGTTAATTTGTTTAGCGATAACATGTTCAATTAATTTACAACAGGACGATATTATAGAAATAGGACGATAATTTTGTACCAGAAGACGGTCTCCTTTCTTAAATACAGGAACGATTCGGGCTGTCTTCCAGTCATCGGGTAATTTGCCAGTTGTCAGCGACGTACTGAAGAATATAACAATAACTTTCGCGACAGTTTCAGCATATATCTTGAGAAAAAGTGTTAAGAATATTATCACAACAAGAAGACTTTTTCTCATTCAGATTTAACACAAGCGACAAAATCTCACCATTATACAGGGAGAAAAGTCAATGAGCGCCTCAAAGAGGTGCCTCATCCCGCCCAGTAGCAGCAGTATAGCGTACATAAAAAATGCATATTTGCTACAAACATTTTTAATAATTAAACAAAGAATTGTGCTTTGTTTTGAGCCTGCAGCATAAATGTATCCATAGTTAAGGTAATAGTATTGTCGAAGTTATAGGCAACGAAGTACAACCAACATAAATTACTTGCAATATTCACAAGAAAAAAAGAGAGCATATGTGTGCGACCTTGGAGAATTACAACCCGATTTCCATCGAAGCTGCTTCTTTCGAACAATTGTAATAATAGTTTCAGTTCCCTGTAAAGCACACTTCCAAAGTTGCCGCATATAT